>NW_022993975.1:0-6208 GCF_012275295.1 Melopsittacus undulatus | reverse complement strand
TAACTCTCTCCCAGCTGAAACCAGGACAAGAGTAAAGAGTAAAAAATTTATAGAGGCACAGTATCTGTGAAAGTGGCCAATTCAGATTTTAAAGTATTGTGTTTGCTGAAAAGATTGTATCTTGGGTAACCAGTAAGTGAGCAAGTAAGAGGAACCATCTACCTATACACAGTCATAAACTCTTGCAATCTCTTCGATTATCTTGTCTACTGAAGCCCAGGCATCTGAGTGTCTTCCACTCCAGTTTTCTTCTGTTTGTATGTTGTGAGGAGTGTTTTACACTGAGCAAAATCTGTATTACGTAGTGCTGATTATCCCATGTTTGGATACAATGAAATGTTGTAAAATGTGTACCCTTGTTTGTTTTACCTTTGAATTAGGAAAGCAGGTTGCAAATAAAGAGGAGTATATATTTCTTGGTTATATGAATGTTTGTAGGGGAGTGGTGTTACTTCTAGAAATATGAACAAACTTCTTGAAACACTTTTTCTTATGATACAGGTTTACATTGAAAGCAGAAAGGAGAAATCCTAGGTGTGTAATTGTGGAGTCGGCTGGGGACCATTTTGCCTACAGTTTCATAGCAACATGATGCATGGTAGGACCAGCAAGAGAAGTCTGGGAAGCTGAACATAGGGGACCAGATCATGTCAATCAATGGGACCAGTTTGGTGGTTTACACTTCCACATGTCAGAGCATTATAAAGGTAGGAGAATGTCTAGAGTTGCAACATTTTGAAAGGGTTACATATTAACTCCATTAGGAGAGCAAAAAGTACAGAATTTGTAAGTAAATTCTTAACAAATGTTTGTTATAGCTTTTCGTTCATGATCTTAAACTACAGTGGTAATTATGCTACACAACCTTCTAATTCCAGAGAGTGAGCCATACCATTTACTTGTATAGAAAAGAACTCTCTACAGAACTTCACAATAGGGACATTTTGTCAGAAGGAAGATATTGACAGATACATATGCTTAAAATTTTATGTGACAAATGGAGGCACAGGTCCCTGATATTCTCCTAGTGCCGTATCAGCTGCTTAAATGCCTCCTAGTATCTGGCCAAAATAGAGCTGAGACTTTTGCTTACTATTTTTAAACTTTTAAAATTTGAATTAAAGAAGTACTTTTTCTCTCTAGAAACTTTGCCTTATATATTTAGAAGTCTGATGCTTCTCTTTACTTGGCTAAATGGGTTATTTTAATTAAAAGAGTTTCTTGTTGTCAGAGAAGTGTGTACTGCAAAAAAGCATGTCTGAGGTAACTGTGTGTACAAAGAAATAGGTATTTCAGCATCAGATTTTCAAGAGGTGAAAAGATGTGTTACCAGAGAATGTTTAAGCTATAGGACTTTGTTATTCATCAGAATAGCCCCACAGAGCTCTTGCAGATCGAAACATGTCCGTAGACAGAATGTAAATGCTGCTAGTGTACGATACAGAAAATCCTTCTCTGATTTCTAGGAAATGCCTGTTTAAACTTATGAGGCAACTTCTGGTAATAAGTTTTACTATGTAATATCTTTTTCATTTTGTATTTGGTAAAGTTGCAAAATATCTCATTTACAAAGTAAAAGAGATAGAATTCTTTCAAAAACCAGGATGAATTAAGCTTCTCTGATTCAGAGCCTGTCAGAAGGATTTTCACTGGTCATCTGTACTTTCTCAAAACAGAAACAACCCACTTTGCTGTTTCCAGCTTCTGCAGACCTTTCTCTTCCCCACTGATACTTAACTGCTGTGCTATAGGAACTCTAACCATTTACATTGTTCTTTCTAAGGAGAAGATAGTCTGTATGTTAAAGGTCTTCATAACCATTCATCTGGAGCTGTTCATATAGTGCTTTGATAACAAGTACATATGCTACTGAATGATCTCAGCATACTTTCAATGTGGCAAAAAATCTCAAGGATTTCAGATATCTTTAGCATGCAGTAAGAATCCTATGAAAAAGATGAGAGTATTATGTAGATAAGAAGAGTATCTTGCAAGCGCTTCAAATAGATAATTTCAGGTATTATGGATGTAACTCTGCTACTAATTGCCATAAACCAATTGCAGACTGACAGAGCTTGAAAGAAGCTTTCTATATGTGGTAGTTATTCCCTAATTGTATTACGCTACTGTATCTTTTTAAGAAGCATCTGGTGCTGGCTACATCACAAACAAATTCAGGGACTGGATAAGCAAATAAAGTCTGTCAAATGGTTTCTGATCACAAAATTATTACAGTATGCATAGCATAGCATAGCTACAGTATGCATAGCATATTATTCTGAATATCAGCAGAAACATATTACCAGTATGCATAATACTGGAAATTAGTATTTTTAAATGCATGCACTTTCTGTAAAGTAAGAAAATCTTTTGTCATGGATCAGATTCTTTTTTTTCAAGGAATACATATAAATAACTTGCAGATTCATTAGGAAGAGGCAACATATCAGCTTTGTCGAGGGCATGTAACCTGAGTGAACTCAGGTGACTGAAATTAGACATCTAAATTCCTCTTTGAAATGGACGTCTCTATGCTGCATGACTTCTACCACACTGATTTAGAATCCTGAGGCAAAAGCCTCTAGACTTTTTAGTAACATGGTACCCACATCTTAGTATAGATTGATTAGTCCCTGTCCTTCTACAGTGGTGTTGTTATGGATACCTGCATATAGAAGATGAGTAACCCTTGATCATGTGCAGTGTGCTGCTACTCCCACCAGAGTGGAGAAGTCCATAGTGATGAAGTAACAGATTTCAGACCTTCTCTCTCTTGATAGTGGAGAAGAGACAGTTTCCCACAGCCATGTACTTTGGCATTTTGTGGTCACACAACCATTCTCTTGGAGCCACTTTCAATAATGAGCAAGCTGAGCTCAGAAGCTGTGGAAGTGAAGGCAGCTGTTTCCATGTATAATTGTATCCAGTTTAAGGCACTGATCAGAAAAACGGACTCTAAGGCAGTTCACCTGGTATGGTACAGTCTAGTTATTCACATCACTGCTGAATCTGGAGTTTAGATCAACAAATCAGCTGCAGCAAACTGGATGTAGAGACAACCTTAACTACAATAGGAAACTATTTTTCAGAATTAAACTTTGAAGTGGTGTCAAGACACCATTGCAGTGGACTTAGATTTCAATTGTACCTATAAAAGGAATAAAAGGAATTCAGAAGTAGGTAATGGAATTTGTGGGTGTTGTAGTAAGTAATGTGGAAGTTGCTGTATTCTTTATAAAGCATTTCTTTCTTGATGTATTTATTTATGCATCAATTAAGGCTAATCTTTTCTTTGAATTAACATTTCAGAAAATATCTTAACAATTTCCAAGAGCTCTGAATTACTTAAAGTTGTAAATTTATCTGCATTTTTAATTTGAATTTTCATGGAGACATACAATCACAGTCTCTGAGCTAGCAGCACCACTGAAGCTGCTATAGACCAACACTTTGGTTCAAAGTCGAGAAGGTTGATTTAGGGGTATACCCACTAGGTTTAAATAATTCCAAGATGGCTACCCACAACCTCTCTGGGTAATTAGTTCTAGTGTTTTACCACCATGACAGTAAAATAAATTTTCCTCTTTCAATTTTCTTCTCATAGAAAGGACTTGATGGTGAATGTGATACAGCTCATTTAGAAGGGAGAAGCACAGAATAAGGACTACTGCTTTATACAAGCATGATATGATCAGGACTTACTATATGCTTGATGGAATTTATTATATCCCATTAGAGAAGCCATTTATTTGTAGCTGTCTATGCTACTTATTTACAGTTTCATTTCCCAGACACAGTCATTGTTTTGTTTGGGGAGCTTCATTAGAGCTGTTCAGTATCTTTCATACATGATTTGTGTTTATCAATGAAGACACTGGTGACAGGAAACTAGTTTTCTTAAAAGAACTGCATCACTCTTTGCAAGAACAATTTGATAGTTTATCATGCATTTCACTTAGTATTCTGATGCTTGTGCCTGGCATAGTGATCAGAATCAGTTAGAATGCATACAAATGGTTCAGGGCTGTTCCTATGGTCAAAGTTTTAATGCTTTGCCTGCCCCAGTGCTTATTTGAAATTTTCATTTGATCTTTGCACGTGTTTTTTCAAGGTGATTTCTTTTCACAGTGTTTGGAAAAACCAGGCCCGGGTTAAACTGAATATAGTTAGGTGTCCTCCAGTAACCACAGTCTTGATCAGAAGACCAGACCTCAGATACCAGTTGGGCAGTGTGCAGAATGGCATTTTGAATTGTAAGTAGGTTCCACACTGTCTGTTAAACTTAAATATACATAAAAATTCTTACCCATTTTGTGGGTAAAGTCTAGTGTGGGAAGAGGGAAGCTGCTGTTTTCCTCCCTTACGGTAAGCAGGACTTTGCATATATGTTAATCTAAGATATAAAAGCTAAGTTACTACTTCACAACTTTGAAGCCAGCCAGAGGAACAGATCAATTTTTTGCTTAGAGAAACAAAAATGTGGAGCAGAGACTGCTTTCAGTCTATGTCATTCATGTCTCTAACCAAGCCATTTTGTTATCTCAGAAGAGAAAGACTGTCCTTGCTTCTCTTTTGTTCTAAGACCTTTGTATCCTAACGTTGTTTTAACTGTTGTCCTTCATATATTCTTATATTTCCAAACCTAGCATGTGATGTACAACATAGCCATTTCTGACTGTTCTGCTTTTGAAGAGAATTAGTCTTTTGTCACTAGCAAATTTTACTTGGAATCAGTGATTGATTACATTTTTAGAATTTTGTGGCAAGTCTCTGTGTTTAAATGCTGATTTGCAGTTTACAGGTGAAAATGGGTAATCTAAAGTCTCTGTTCTTATCAGATGCTGATAAAGTATGTATTCGTCCTTTCCAGATATGTAGCATTATGAGAGGGAGGTATAGCAGAGCGAGGAGGTGTGCGTGTTGGCCATCGAATCATTGAAATCAATGGACAGAGTGTTGTAGCAACACCCCATGAGAAAATCGGTCATATTCTCTCAATGCTGTTGGTGAGTAAGAGCAGGCAATGTGTCTAGGCAATATAACATAGTTCATCACTGTTACCAGGCAACAAACAATGGAAACCAGTAAGAATCAGTAACCCCTTAAGGGACCATTCTGGGGCAATACTTTTTAACATCTTCGTCAGTGACTTAAACAGTGAATGAGTGCACTGCAGCAAGTTTGTGGGTGACACCAATCTTGATGGTGCAGTTCATAAGCTTGAGAAAAGAGGATACTGTTAGAGGGACCTTGGCAGGCTTGAGGAGTGGGACCCCTGGTGAACTTCATGAAGTTCAGCAAGGCCAAGTGCAAGGTTCTGCACATGGGTATGGGGAACCCTCAGTATCACTGGCAGGGGGGTGAAGTGATTGAGAACAGCCCTGCAGAGGAGGACTGAGACTACTGGTGTATAAAAACTTGTACACCTAGCCATGTGCACTTGCAGCCCAGAAATTCTATCATGTCCTGGGCCACATCAAAAAGAAGCATGACCAGCAGGTCACAGGAGGTGGTCCTCCCTGTGTACTCCCCTCTCATCATAGATCCCACTTGGAGTACTGCATCCAGCTCTGGGGTCTCCAGAACGAGACTTGTTAGAGCAGGTCCAGAGGAGGGCCACAAAAATGGTCAGAGGGATGGATCACCTGTCCTACCAAGGAAAGGTTGAGAAAGCTGAGGTTGTTCATCCTGGAGAAGGCTCCAGGGAGACCTTATAGCAACATTCCAGTACCTAAGGGGGCCTACAGGAAAGACAGGGAGAGACATTTTACCAGGACCTGTTGTGACAGGACAATGGTTTTAAACTGAAAGAGGTTAATTAGGTTGGACATAAGGGAGGTTAGGACACTGGAAGAGATTGCTCAGAGAGCTGTGAATGCCTATCCCTGGAAGTGTTCAAGGCCAGGTTGAATGGTGCTTTGAGCAACTTGGTGTAGTGGAAAAAGTCCCTGGCTTAAGCAGCAGGGCTTTGACTACATGATCTTCAAAGGTCCTTTCAACTGTTCCATACTCTGTGACTGTGCCTGTATTAGTTCTTTTATTATTTACCCATAGTTCTCACATGTTTACAAGTTCACTAATCTGAAAAATATGAAGTGTTCACAAAGAAGCAGTGAATGCTCCATCCCTGGCAGTGTTCAAGGCCAGGGCTGGACAGAGGCTTGAGTGACATGGTCTAGTGTGAGGCGTCCTGCCCATGGCAGGGGTG
>NW_022993974.1:0-6414 GCF_012275295.1 Melopsittacus undulatus | reverse complement strand
CCCCCAACTCACATCTGTATTATTCTTGCCCAATAGAATCAGTATCTTTTCAGCCCTAAGTTTACTGTTCCTGAATTTCATTAAAGACACATAATTTCATGGCTCTAATGGAAGAACAAGTCTATACAAAGTTGTGAACTTAGCCAAAGAGGGTGTGCATACATAACTGCAGCTTCAATAGAGAGACATTGGGTTACCTCAGGCAGGGCATTCTCGTTAGCGTACAAACCAGCTAGCTGCTATGTCCATTTTTAGTCTGCACACACCTTTCAGTCAGGCTTGTGTCTCCCTGCTTTTAATGGGGCAAATGGCAAAGACTACCTTCATATTCCCCTTTCTTTCTGCTTGTGCAAAACAGAGTAATATAATTTGTAAGCCTGCAGATCTACAACTCATCAAGCTGTATAGGTCATGACTTCCTAGCAATTTGCTCGGTGAATATGTAATTTGACATTAGAAAAACACCTTTTTGGCAGTGATTGCTTTTATCCATGGAAGGATGCTTCTGGAGAAGAAAATCAATGTTATATGTACCATTTGAGATGTTTAAACAGATCTTGAAATTTCAAAACTGAAAAAGGCCTGTGTTAAGGGAATAGCTCAGGCTTATGTTCCTAAAATGAACAAAGCCCATATAGTGAGTTTTATTTAACTACATTTTTGGTTACAAACATTTTAACCTAAGTTAAGGTTATTCAGCCACAGTCTAGCTTTGGCACTGCAAACTGAACAAAATATAGATGGCATTTATGTGAGTATATGTATAAATATGAGTATATATATAAAAATAGTATTAAACAGTAAATACTGCTCTCAGAAAAATTCATTATTAAAATGTTAAACTATAAACTATTTGAATTTATAATATGACCCATAACTAATCTTTTGAAGCCTTAAACCTTGTGAACACCTAAGTTTTTTAATGACTTAATTTATAAATATTAATTAAATTAATTAACTGTTCTTCACATTGCATTTTTCAAGATTCTGATTCACAGAAATCTCTTCCTTTGCAGGCCTCTACAGACTTAAGCAGAATGAAAAAATATGGTAATATTTTTAAAAAATAAACTACAAGTGAGGAAGTTACTTGCAGAACAGCATCATTTCAGTGTGAAACTGCCAACGCATTTAGAGCTTAATGCCTATATTTAATTAAACCAGCCTGTGAGTTGTAACAGAGAATGCAACTTTATGTTTTTGAAGATGGTCCCAGTGTGCATTCCACATGGGACAGTGTGTGTGGTCTTTTCATGGTCAGAAAACAATATTCTTCTCATGTCCCATGTTTTCTGTGGTAAATCTTAGTTGGCTGTGTACGCCATCCAAATGCTGAACAGTAATTTGCTTGCAGATTCACAATGAAACCCTACAGTGTCCAGCATTGCCGTGTAATAATGCTGTACACTTGGTATTATACTGTAACTGACTGTGAAAGCTCTGTAGATGAGCTTGTTCATACCCACCCTTGAACATTAGTTGTTTTGTTTTGGTGTGGAGGAAAAGCGGAGTTAGTAATGATTTACATTTTCATATATGTGTTCTACAATCCCATATTTATGCTAAGGTAAAATAGTTTGCTTATTAACTCTTTCAGTCTAAAACCACTGTTACAATAAAGAAAACAGAAACACTGTTGTGAAAAACGCTGGTTACAAGAAGAGCCAAGGAGGGCTGTCAGGAAGTTCTGCACTACCAAAGAAAGATCTGAAGAGTTTAAGGTCTTTTTTTTTTAAGCCAGGCAAGCACTTAAGAAATGGAGTGCTTAAGAACCTCAAAGTCTAAAAACCAGACTGAATATGCTCTTAGAAGACTGACACAACTCATAAGTAACACCCAATTTCGTTACTGGCTTACTTATCCATTGTATTCTTGAGGTGTTAAGTTGGGATCTTTGATGTTTCTGTTGTCATAAGACTTGTGATATCTTCAGATGATTTTCAAAGTTTGGTATGGGGAGGTTTCAATTTGATATTCTTCCCCCTTCCCTGCCTGACGTGTGCCTCACAGGGAACTTAGTTTTGTTAAAAAAATAATATGGAGAAAATTACAAGCAGAAGTAGCTTTTTACTGAATATGGGACACAAACAGACAGCTATGTGGTTCTCATGCCATTAGGAGGCCTGTCTCTCCATTGTACACTAACTTGGCTAATATCCTGGTTTCAGCCATGGGTCCTTTACACAGAAGGAAAAGAGTGGAAGAGTTGAAAGATATTTGAAGAATACAACTTTGGCCTTTCTGGACAGTCAAGACAGAGAGGATAGCTGGATATTCATAACTCTGGAGAGTGTTTCCACCTCTATTCATACAAGCTGTTCCCTTCAACAAAACAGGAAGAAGCCAGTACAATAGAGGTTTTTCAGAGTGAAGAAATGGAGAAGGACTTACCATCACAAAGCAATAAAGTGCTGTTATTATGAAACACGTTATGAAACAGTTTGTGGTTCTAAGATTAATTTTAGCTTAAGCTTCAACTTCAGAGCAGTTGCCAGTCGCTGACCTCTCAACCCCTCCTTCTCTTCAGTCACAAAATGGGGAATAGCAAAGAACAAAACCCACTTCTACAAACAGCTGCCCTCCTGTGTACCTATGTCCATTGACCTCACTGAATCTTAGAAGTCCAACCTGCAAAAGCTTTCAAGGCTCCTTGCAATGATGGTGGACACTGTAAATTCCAAATAATATAGGATTTTTCATAGTTAACAGTCAATTCCTAGTCCAACATGAAAAACTGCATAGGGTGCAGCTCCTTCCACTTACTTTTGTGGCAGATGGACATGTTAGTCGAGGTTATCAGTCATCTGAAGAAACATCTACTGTGAAGACACAGGAAAATTGTAATGTGTATTTTTTTTTTATTAGGCCTTTGGCTATAGTCCAAACTGTATCTGTATTGTGAGTGAATGTGGTACAAACACACTTGTCCTGCTCTCACAAATGAACGAGAAGTTAGAATTTTGATCTGAACGCTATTTTTTGATCATGACAAATCACCAATGCACTAAAATACATTTTAATAAATACAGGACAATTGCTATTTTGATTTCTTATCCATTCTTAATACATCGCAGCAAAAAATATTGTAGAGGTATAATCTAAATTGTAGTAAAGAGTTTTTGATATGACTGACTTCCCTCTGTCCCGAGCTGTGTAATCTTGGTCTTGGCCCTTCTTAGTTCATCTGTCCTGTTAGAAGCAATTTTTTTTGGTGTAAATGGCAGATTTTGTATGTCTTGGTAATGCTTTCCAACAGTTTTGGTATGCAAAGCAAGCTACCTTTATATGTTGCTACAGCTGTTTCATCTTGTGAACTGTTCCACTTTCTTTTGTCCCCCCTCCAGATTCTTTTTGATAGGGAAAACAATAGAATGAGCTATTTTCCATAGGCAGCATTTTGTTGCCAGAATGAAACAGTCCTCAGGAGTAACATGTTTGCTAGATAAATGTGGACTACACAGGCCAAGGAAAAAACAACATGAAGGTGTGAGCCTCAATATCTTGTTTGCTAACTGTCAACAAGGAAAATCTGTTTTTATGGAAAGGTCAGTGTAGAAACTAAAAGATAATTTGGTGTAAATGACTGTACTCTGAACCCAGATCCACTGGTTCAGAGAAGCAGCAGGTGTATGCACTAATAAACGGTAGCAGAGAGCTGCTCAGAGAAAGTTTAAAAATGCAGAAGAAATGACAATATTGTGCTTTTGCGCATTCTTGGCATGAGGTGAGGGAGCAGGAGGTGACATTTCACAGGAATGCTTTCACAGACTGCTCAAAGGGAGAAACCCAAAGGAATCAATACCTGCAGATAACCAAATCCTCCTTACCTCCTGCTACGTACTTGCCTCCCATTAGGAGAGCCAGAGGGTACAAGAAGGCTGTAATCTGCTGAATAAACATGGCAAGCTCTGCTACTCTTTGTGATGTTCTAGGGCACCTACTACTTTGCTGGACAACATCCTTATGGCAGGGCAGATGTGATCCTCTAGTGCTCCTCAGGCCCTGCTCCTCCAAACCAGAAGAACCTCAGCTGTGAATTAGTGCACAGTGTTGATGTGCCTGTTCTACGTGATGTACAGCCAATCTGCATTTCAAGTATGTATGATGATTATTTTTTGCCATGGAAAACCAATAAAGATCCTCCTTACCACCACCAATAGAAGAAACATCGTATAAACAAAGAGCCAAATCTTCACACACAGCAAAGATGACACTGTGCAAAGCTTTGCAGCTGAATTTTGGTTATCCAGAAGTAATTCAAAATACACATTCTAATTGCAAAATCTCAGCTCATTTGCATTGTCTACCTGGAATTCTCTACGCTGCAACCTTTTTCGTTCAGATGTGCATTGCCTATATATAATTAGGCAATGGTTTGGTAACTGAGTTTGCACAGATGGCAAGTTATCCATCAGCACAGCATTAAGATCATGTTGTAAGGCCTCTAGGGGAAGAACCACCTTTTAAATCATTGTTTACATAATGCCCTGCACAAAGGGAAACCAAATCCTCTTTGAATTCCTAGATGCCATCAAGACATGTCTGTAAGTATGTATATATTTCACACACATTATTTGTGCATTATAGAAGGACTGAATGACAACTAAGTAAAAGCCAGATTTCTTGTTCCTGTTTACCTTAGGGTGGGATTTTTAAAGAGTGTTGGGCCTCTTTCTGAAATTCTATTCTAAAAAAATAATTTATTAAGCTATGGATTTGTAAGAGCAAATTTTCTGGAAGAAGAAGAAAGCTGGTTTTGTGGCAATGCTGCCTCTCTGCCTACAGCTATGTCTTGGGCTAGGGCAAGGTCACCAGTGCTGTTGTGCGGCTTGCAGAAAGACTTTTAGGCAAGAGCTGTGGATTTGTAAACTGACTATCATGGAACCTTGTCCTGAGATGGAATGACATTCTCTGTAAATCCTTCGGATTATATCTGGGTGCATCTGTGATGCCAGCACAAATTAATGTGGAGCTAAGAGAAAGGAAAAGCTGGTTCAGCACAGAGTCCCTCATTGTACCTGGCTGGATTTCTTTGGATCCAGGCTTTTGAGAAACAGATCTGTGATCTGATCCTAAGGGGCTACAGATTTAAGTTTTTCAAAGATGAATTGATCTACACAATAAATTTCATGAAGTCTTTTATCTTGGAAGTGGTGATTTTAATGGTAAGCCCTGAGGCAATACTGCAGACAATAACAAACACATAGTAAAATCTCTTTAACTATCTCAATTCTTAGGAATAAAATAGTTTTGTTTCTCTTTCTAGTTGATATATATGTGTATATGCATGTGTTTATCTGTCTGCGTATGTGTGTATCTACACATGTATGGATACATAAAGGCATGTCTACTTCAAATACTATACAGCCCTTAAGCAAATAAAATCTTTTTGTCCTTGGGCAAGTTTGCTAACTTCTGTGGCCAGTCCAGTGTCTGAGGTTACAACTGAAGGATGATGTGATAGCTGTCAGAATGACTGGCATTTTAACAAAGACTGTCTTCACCAGCCATTTCCCCCATATTAAAATGAACCACATTATGTCAGGGGCCACCCCTGGTTTTATTGAACTCAAAACAACTACAGGGACTGAAAGTGACTCTGAAGCTGTGAGCATAAACCTTCTTTGTTGTGTATGTGTGTTAGCATGTCATCTTTTGGGATAATCATCCAAATGTGGTGCCTATGGAGATGTGGCTGATTTCAATACTTGTGCTCCCGGGTGGTCAGCCAGTAATTTAAAGATTCACTGGCCTCATGAAGATAGCCACAAATGGAACAGTAACCATAATTACAAGAGGCTGTTTCCACTAATCCATGGTTAGCAAATGTTAGTTAAAAGATAAATAAGCGTTATGCAAGCATTTCCTGGAGATGTATGAGAACTTGTGTTGTTTCATTTGTTCTGGTTTCTCTCTTCTTGAGAGAGGAGATACAAGAAAATGAAAAAAGATTTTGTAATCTGATTTTGTTTCAACTGTTAGAAATCACAGGAAGTCTTTGAAGTTAAATTGTCCTTTTTAAAAAAAACCCCAACCATTATTATTTATGATACTGTAATGTAACAGTGTAATTCTTTTCCAGGCTAAGTTTCTCCTAACAACTCTGTCGTTCGTTCTATTGTTTATCGTGTTTCTGATCTCCAGTGTTTACAGAAGGGAACAAGAGGCTTTTAGAATTTAGCACCAATAACAAAAAAGTCTGAAGAACTGATTTTTTCTTTGTAAAAAAAAAATGGGACTATTTACTGTATTTTGAATACACTTACTTTTTCATTTTTGCCACTTTTTCTGCAGAGTACCATACTGTTTTAGTAGTTCTGAACTACAACAGTTCTTCAAGATATAATTGCATCCATTTTCTTTTAAGTGAGAAACGGTTGTCAGATGTTAGTGGAACTAACGCAGGCCTGATTA
>NW_022993973.1:0-6486 GCF_012275295.1 Melopsittacus undulatus | reverse complement strand
TTACTAAAAGCAAACAAAAAAATGAGTACTCTTGTTAGGATTGATAACAATTTTATTCAAATTTAATCTTAATTAATAACTAGTAAATGCTCACATTATATTAAGCAAGAACCCAAATGACCCTCTGAAACTTTGCAAGGGTTTCAGTGGAGAACTAACAGTAAACTTTAGATGCCAAAAGCATGTAATTCTGAAAGGTAAAAAGGACAAAATAAGGTTCTTTTTAATAATATGTCAGAGTTGTTAGTTTTCATTTATACACTGAATTATAAGAGTTGAAGATAGTAGTGCACAAACAAAAAATTAATTAAGTCTTCATTGTAAGGTACAACAGAAAGAATATATCATGTCTCTCATTTCATGAAAGCCCTGCATTTTGTGCATGCCAGTCAAACTGATTGATACTCCTTAATAAACATTATTCAGTTCACCTACGCAGTCAAGTTGTTACAACAAACTTCTGAAAACTGCTTTCTCTGGAGAGCTCCATTCCCAGCTCCTAAATTCTATTAAAAAAGGAAGCTAAAAGCATTAAATGCTTTCCACGTCTACTTTTCTATTAACCCACAGCTAGAGCCACCAAGGAATTTTATGAGTTATGCAGTAATACAGGAGTGGACCATGAAAAGCTACATTACAATGTAGTCCACAGTTCAAAGGCACGTGAAGTTTTAAATTTCAGAAAAGAACAAATACTGGCTTTGAGTTTAAAGCAAAAAATTCAATACCATTTCTCTTTGTAATTTGAATTAATTTGCTGATCCATGCTTCATATACTTTCCTTTCAAGGCTGACTATTAATTAGAAAAGGACACATCTTCAACTGCCCAAAGAGGAAATGTTTCCAGAACCAGTTAGACATTCAGGCCACCTCTTCCAGGTCATCAGGCTGGAAGCTAATAAGTAAACCCATTAGCTTACTTGAGTTTCTGACTTGTAGGCTAAGGGATTTTCTTGCGGGTTTTTCCTGAAATACAGTTCAGGAAATAAAACATGTAAACAAGACTGACAGGAGTGATTTGATGTTCCTCCAAACGAATTTTCACTTTCTTCGTGTTTAATTGAAGTAAACTTTGAGATATATCTAGAGTCATCTCTCCTACTTTCAATCCCTTAATTACCCTATTCAGTCAGTCATTTAAATGCCGAGATGTGGTTCAGGTCTTTAGGGAGACACTCTATAATAGTAACTAGGAATCAATCTGCAAAGACAATTCTGTTAAGATTATTAACATTCCAAACTACAAAGTACAACCAATAAAATGGTTTGTACAGCTGTAAGCAATAACTGAGAAGACCATACCAAAGGTATAACAAGAGGCATTGAAAGAATATTGAATAGCTTATATATTCTGGTTAAAATTATGGGGCTATTATGGAAATGGTGTATCACGGGCCTAATGATGCAGGGAAAACTGTGCCATTAGGTGAGAAGGAGGAACAAAAGCTTTTGTAGTAAGGAGAAATCAACTTATCTGAAAGATCAGCCAAGGTTGAACTAGTACGACTGTAGGAAACAGATATGAAATCAGGACTGTATCTTTTTTTTCCTAGTCCCCAAGTCTCTCACTCCAGAAACAGGAGAATTCTGCTCCCAAACTATGATCATATGTATTTTCAGAAGCAGCTTCCTTCTCAAAGAGATCACAAGGCCTGGAGAAGTACTAGCAACTCCCACCACAAACTGTTTCTGATATACAAAGTTTTATAAGCCCAGTGTCAAAGGCAAGATTTTAACATTTAAAAATGGAACTAGGGTTAAGGCTGGGATTTTTGAACCTAAGGTACTTAGGCTTTGAAGTTCTATTGAACCAAATTAATAGCTATTTATTTTTATTTCATGATAACACTAAAAGAACCCCCTCAAAACATCCATTCCTTTTGAGATTTTTATTTGAAGCCTATTTTTGTCCCCTGTAAGCACACTGACTAGAAGGCACCATTTCAGTATTAGTCTTTCAGATATTCCTTACTTTTCAGTACATGTTTATCCATGACTTCACTCTGTAATCTCCAACCATGACTTCATGTTACTGGAATTGTTAGCTTCTCTTTCCCTCTTACAATGACCTGCAAGGAAATATGAAATATCTAGAAGAAAACTGATACATTTTTATTATTCATTTGAATTTAATACTCTGGATTTTAATTAATTAGTCTGCTTATTTACAGGATTTGTGTAAATGTCGTCTTCCTGCAGATGTGTGGTACAGCTGGTAGGAGTGAAGTGCCTAGAGACCTTTATTTTGTGTACAGTCCAAACCAGCACTGGTTTGTTTGCAGGCTAAATCCATCAGAAAAGACTGATCTCTAGCTTATCTTTTTACTGAATTTTTTTCTTAGCTTTTTTTCCAGTAAAGGAAAAAATAAATACATAAAGACCAAGACTAAGACGAGAGTGTTTACTCTCTTCTGTATGAAAGCCCGGCATGGGGAAGGGGTGCGCTTGACACTGGAGAAGGCAAGAACCTTAGTTCTGCTTTCGTGCTTCAAAAGCCACAGCAGTCTCTTTGTACATTTATGGACGATTTTGAGGGACCTTACAAGCACTAGTCAAACACAGAATAACCACATCCTCCAAACTACAATAAGCAAGGGTCTTGCTGCTCTACTTGCAAGTTCTTTGTAGGGGGCTATGCAGCTCCTTTAAACTTTCAGAAGCCTTCTATACTGTATCTGTCACTCTATTGGAGCTTAGGTTTGGAGCCCCTGGGACCATTCCCAAAGACTCTAAGTGTCTTGGCAAACTGTTAGCTGGACATGTAATTACTTAAGTCATAACAACTGGTTCAAGTGACTATGGGCTGCACCATACATGGTTTTATATCATGCTCAGTTCCCTATAATGTGCAGAGCAGTAAACCAAACTGGTAATGATTTGCACTCACTTTACCCTACTGTAATCTACAAAATGAGATTTAATGCTGTAAAAATCCAGGGCCTGGCTTTTTGTAAATTCTATGTCAGCCAATAAGATAGGCACTGGAAAAATCCAGTCACTGATGAAGTTCTGCAGTCTCATTTTACTCACTTCCTTCAAAAGTTTTATAAAACTTGTAGTTTTCACAAACATTTGCCCCACTGAGACTTTCCTCTTTCAAAGCTGCCAGAGTGCTCCCAGGATGACTCTTAACCTGGTATTTCATATAAACATACAAAGTGCAAGCTGTGACACAGCACCAAGAGTCACTTAGATGTCTGGTGCCATGTTGAACTAATTATACAAAAAATTGGCAAGAAAGTAAACACACAGTATTGTGTATTTCAGAGATACCTTCTGCAGAACATTGAGAAAGAGTCCACACAGACCAAAATAGAGAAGTCCGTAAAGAATTTTTTTTTTCATTTATTTCCAGCCTTCCATAAGGATTGCTTTTCAGTGTTATGAACACTGCAAAAGTGGATAGCTTCTGATCTAAGCAGCATAATCTTAGTGTCCATCAGCAGATTGCAATTCCCCCCTACCACTGACAATTCTTCTAATGTTCAGGCACACTGGATATAATTGAACAGAATTCCCACTGACCTCAGCTTACAAAGGTACAGGTAGAAAGAAAAAACATTTTCCTGTCTTATTTCCAAATATATTACCTCTCCCCCAGCCCACTATTAGAAAAATGTCTGGTATCCTTGCTGTATCAAATAGCTTTCTGCTGTTAGTTTGGGTACCTTCCAAACTACATCTTTTCACACTTCACAGTCATGCATGGGCACATTTTTTCTGTCAAAATATTATGTTTTTCCTACTTTGTTAATTACAATCTAAAACTCTGTTTCGTCCAAGTAAATAATCACACATAAAGCTATGGTTCAACAGGCATCCCGGCTTGCTTAGTGTGTAAAATGCAGCCAGAGGCAAACATGCTGTATAGTCACTGTCAGAGGAGTTGAATGGCCTTTGTGTCAGGTTTTGAGGTTAACATCTTGCTAAACGAGATGAGCTCTGCATCTGGGTCTTGGACAGCTCAGGGCTGGGGTGTTTTGGTGCCTGGCCCAAGACACCTATTCGTTTTTAAAGGACACATTCCCCAATTTGGAGGCAGTCTCCAGAAGGTTGGTTGCCACTTGCAGTTGAGTATGTCACCAGAGAAGAATTGAGTATTTAGATAGTAGTCACAGAAGCAGGCTTTTTCTAGGCAAATGCAAGCAGATTAGTTTAATAGTCCTCAACCCTCTGATTGACGGACATCAATATATGTTTTCAATGGAGATTCCAGATCCCAGAACTATGCTCCAAATTTGTTATTTTAGTTATTTTTTGTGAACACCCTCCTGGTGACCCAGACTGAAAACTGCCAGTAGGTGTTTTATATATGTAATAAATATATATGTGTGTGTATATAATCTCATGAGCAAATATTTTCAGAGACTAGAAGCTTCAAATGCAAACAAACCATCAAATCCTGTCTCAAAATCAGAAATAAGGGTAATTAATGTGGCCTAAGCATCACACTCAGATTTTTCCTGAAGAGCAAAATATCCCCATTTTTCAACAAAAATTAATTTACCATCTCCTACATTTTCAGTAAAAAAAAATTTATTCAAAGTTAAAATACCAGTTAGGTGGGAACACAGAACTCTTAAAAAAGTTAAGCTTTTCAATACAGGTACTTTTCTTGAAACTCCAAATTGCTTACCAGCTTTTGCAGTTGTACAGCCTGAAACCAGAAGTGAAAATTGCATGATGGAAGGAAAAATAAGGTATTTTATATGGGACATATGTTAAGATGTTGGGGGTTTGGCAGTCTTTTCTCCTACGATCATGTTTGCTGTTATTACCACGTGGCCTGGCAAAACAGCCTTACTGAATATTGCTCAAAGCCCCTCTGCAGCCTACTATAACATCTGCCATCCAGAACAGTCAGCCACCTCTGCAAACCATCCATCCAGGTCATAAAAATATCATATTTCACATTTTCAATCCCACCAGAAAACTTACCAGTTACATACAGATGGTTAGAGGAACCCGACAAATGAGACACTCAGGTCAATAAAACAAGAAAAGCAAAACAAACCCCACAGAGAGGATGTTTCTTTTCACCACTTTCATAGCAATTCCCTGTCCTCGAATTTGTGTTATAATGGGATGTGTTATAGCACAATGGGAAGCCATTACACCATAGAGAAGTAATTGGCTGAAGAAAGACAAGACTGGGGTAAACTGATAGACATGGAGAAAGTGGGACAGTCTTTTAATGCCCATTTATCTCCGCATGTTCATATAATTGAGCTGAGTTACAAACGTACTGATAGGCAGATAAAGAGCATGATGAACTCAGGGGTGAAATCAGTGCGGATCACAGCAGTGATGACCTGTAACTTCCCTTCTCCAGCTGTTTCAGTATTTGACCAGAGCAGTGGTCAGACACAAAGCATGAAAAGATTTACTCACCACTGAAAATAAATATAAATGTGATTTGAGGACAGATCTATGACATCATCTGTACACTAATTTTTCTAATAAAAACTGGTTTAGCAGGGCCCAATTCAACAGAAATGATTGTTACTTACATTACAACTTCATTCCACCAAATATTTGATTAGCTTAAGCTATTTTTCAGCATCATTATGAGAAAGGACTGGAAAGCTGAGAGGAGGAATGATCAGCTATTCCAAGATTCCCTTCCTGCTCCAGATATGCTGAAAGGCTGTCAGGTCTTTTGGTTCCTAGTTAAACTACATCTCGCTGCAGTTTTGCTAATATTAAAGCAGCATCTGACAAAGCCTTTAGAGCTTACAGTTTTCTGGCAATGTTAATTATGAAAGATGTAATAATTCAAGTGGACCTTATAGAACTTATTTATGTCCTGCCTTGCTACTAGCTAGAAAGGGTTTTTGGTTTACTTGATGCGAACATACAAATAGAGTGCATTTGCTCAAAAAGGTCACATCAACTGGTGACTTTCATGAAATCAGTGAAATCATCCTAACACCACAAGAGAAAACAATTTATGCTTAGACCTGCAACCCACCATCCAACTTTAATTTTCTAGTTGACTGTCTGTAACATGTGAAACAGAGATATGGCAGTCAGGCAGGGAAGAAAAAAGCCAGGATCATGTGTGGAATTGCAACAGGTACAATCCAACTGAAGAAAAGATTCAGACTTGTAGCAATTGTGGAAAACACAGTTTCACTTTACTGGTCCCTTTCAAGTAGACTGCCTGTAGAGAAGCCACATTTCAGACAAGATACAGACCTAAAGCAGTCAGGGTTTATTGGTAGTTCAGATACAAAGGAAAGCTACATGCAAATATCTCACTCTAAAGTTGCAAGGGGGGAAATGAGATTTCTTTTTCTGATGATCCCATAAAACCCCAAAAGTTTATCCTTGAGAAGCAGGTGCCCATCCTTATGTTTTACTTGTTACTAAAAATAACTAAAGCTTCAATAACTATCAGCTGTAAGTAAACTGGTGCAGTTAACATTTCAAATACATGTTAGGGACATGACATGAATGTTATCACAGTCAACTCTTTTATGTTT
>NW_022993972.1:0-6540 GCF_012275295.1 Melopsittacus undulatus | reverse complement strand
TCCAAGTGAGGTCTCACAAGAGCAGAGTAGAGGGGCAGGATCACCTCCTTTGACCTGCTGGTCACACTCCTTTTGATGCAGCCCAAGCTACGGTTGGCTTTTGGGCTGCAAGCACACACACTGAAGCCAGCTCATGTTCATTTTCTCATTGACCAAACACCCCAAGTCCTTCTCACAGGGCTGCTCTGAATCTATTCTCTGCCCAACCTGTAGCTGTGCCTGGGATTGCTCCAAACCTATGTGCCAGTACCTTGCACTTGGCATGGTTAAACTTCATAAAGTGATATCAACCCATCTCACAAGATGTCAAGGTCCCTCTGGACGGCATTCCTCCCTACAAAGTGTATCAGCCTGAACCACACAGTCAGTCCCAACACTGTCCCCTGGTAGACACCACTCGTTACTGATCTCCAGCTGACATTGAGCTGTCGACCACAACCCTTTGTGTGCAGCCATCCAGTCATTCTTATCCACCAAGTGCCCACTTATCAAAATGACGTCTCCATTTTAGAGACAAGAATATCATGTGGGACAGGTTGAATGCTTTGCACAAGTCCAGGTAGATGACGTCAGCTGCTCTATCCCTGTCCATCAGTTCTGTAGCCCCAATCATAGAAGGCCACCAAATGGTCAGGCAGGATTTCCCCTTAGTGAAGCCATGATGGCTGTCACCAAGCACCTGGTTGTTTTTCATGTGCCCTACCATGCCTTCCAGGAGAATCTGCTCCAAGATTTTGCCAGGCACAGAGGTGAAACTGACTGGCTTTAGTTCCACAGGTCATCATTCTCCCATTCTTGAAAATGGGGGTTATATTTCCCTTTTGCCAGTTGTGGGAACTTCACCTGATTGCCATGATTTGTCAAATATAATGGACAGTGGCTTTGCAAACTTTATCGCCAGCTCCTTCAGGACCCTATAAATGGATTTCATCAGGCTCATGGCATTGTGTACATTCAGGTTCTTAAGATGGTCTCAAACCAGATCCTCTCCTATAGTGGCCAAGGTCTTCATTCTCACAGTCCCGGCATCTGCCTTCACCAAGACTTCGGTGGTGTGGTCAAGAGCATTTGCCAGTGAAGACTGAGAAAGGAAAAGAAGTCATTAAGAACCTCAGCATCTCCACATCCAGGGTAGCCAGTTCTTCTGATACCTTCAAGAGAGGAGCCCACCCTATCCTGCAGAGCACTGGAACAGGCTGCAGGGGGGCTGTGGAGTCTCCTACGGTGGGAGATAATCAAGGCCCCACCCCCCTGGACAAGTTCCTGTGTGATGTACTATAGGTTACCCTGCTCTTGCAGAGGGGTTCGACTAGATGATTTCTTCACAGGTCCCTTCCAATCCGTGGGGATTCGGTTGATTCTGTGATTTTGTACTTTTATTCACTATGTACCTATAGAATCCTTCTTGTTTTCTTTCAAACCCCTTGCCTGATTTAATGCATAAATGGGCCTTAGGCTTTCCAGAAACAGTCGGCTGGTGCACTGGACAGAAGATCTCTACTGGTGCTGCCAGGAAAAAAAGCGGGCGGGTTGTAGTAGTAGGGGACTCTGCCTTGAAGGGACAGAAGCGCTCATCTGTCGGCCTGACCAGTTGCAAGGGAGGTGTGTTCGCCTACCTGGGCACGGAGCAGGGGTGTTGCGGAGCGGTGCTGCGTTAGTAAGTCCACGGACTATTACCCGCTTATAGTGATACATGTGGGTGCTAGGGATATAGATAGTAGTAGCCTGAGGTGTATAAAGAAGGACTACAGAGCTCTGGGAGAGGTGGTCAGGGGTTTGGAGCTCAGATAGTCTTTTCGACAATCTCCAAGACACAGGGGAGGACCTTCCAAAGGCAAGGAGGATTGGACAGGTTAATAATAAATGGTTAAAGGGTGGTGTCATAGTCAAGGGTTTGGGTGTCTTGGACATGGGGCCCACATTTTGTAGGCCAGGCCTACTGGGGTCTGGTGGAACTGCTCTGATAAAGAAAGGGAAAGAGGGCTTTGCTGGGAGGCTTGCCAGACTTGTCAAGGATGCTTTAAACTAGTTGTGTTGGGGGAGAGGAGCATCATTCCATCCCAACACACCCAGTCAGTTGCCAGCACCTATAATAAATGCTCTGAGCAATGTGCAGTAATATCTAGCCACTCCAGCCACTGAGCTGGCTTCATTTGGAGCTTGGATTAGATGCCTCTATAGAAATGCCAGTAGCATGGGGAAACAAACAAAGAGGAATTAAGGATGTTTGTGGGCACATCTACGGGCTATGATATAATAGGCATCACGAAAAACCATGGTGGATGGTCCTTTGACTGGAGTGTGGAATTGAAAGTTATAGGCTTTTTAGAAAAGACAGGGCCCAGTAGGAGGGGAAGGATGCCCTTTATGTTAGGGATAGGCTGGAGAGTATGGAAACTCTGTCTGGGGACAGGTGATCAGTTAACAGAAAGTTTGTGGGTCAGGGTTAAGGGGAAATCGAGAAGATGGGACACATTACTGTGGGGGATATGTTACAGACCGCATGATCAAGAGGAACCTGTGGATGAAGAACTTACAGACAAATAGGAAAAAGCCCTCATGCTCACAGGCCCTTGTTCTCATGGGGGACTTCAACCACCCTGACATCTGTTGGGGCAACGGTACGGCCCGGCACAAGCAATCCAGGAGGTTTCTCGATTTGTGGAAGACAACTTCCTTCTGCAAGCAATAAAGGAGCCGATGAGGAGAGGTGCCCTGCTTGACCTCGTGCTCACAACAGGGAAGGGCTCATTGGAAATGTGACTCTCCAGGGAAGTCTTGGATGCAGTGATCACGAGATGGTCGAATTGAGGTCCTCAGGACAGTGAGAAGAGCATGCAGTAAGCTCACTGCCCTGGACTTCAAGAGAGCAGACTTTGGCTCTTCAGGAACCTGCTTAGTAAGGTTACATGGGATATAGCCCTAGAGAGTAAGGGGGCCCAAGACTCTTGGTTAACACTCAAGGATCACCTGCTACAAGCTCAGGAGTGTTACATTCTGACTAGAAGGAAGTGCAGCAGGAGGGCCAGGAGACCTTCTTGGATGGATAAGGAGCTGCTGAGAGAAATTCACAGGAAAAAAAGAGGCTTATAAAAGGTGGAAACAAGGACAGGTGGCCTGGGATGAATACAGGGATGTTGTCAGGGTAGTTAGGGACGAAGTTAGGAAAGCTAAGGCCCAATTGGAGCTAAGCTTGGCAAGGGATGTTAAAGATATAGGAAGGGATTTTATAGGTATGTAGCGGCTAAAAAACAGACTAAGGACAATGTAGGCCCCTCTGGAAACTTTCAGGAGAACTGGCTACACAGGACTTGGGAAGGCTGAGGTTCTGAATGGCTTCTTTGCCTCGGTCTCACTGGCAAAGGCCCTGACCACAGCACCTAAGTCTTGGAAGGCAGACGCAGGGACTGTGAAAAACCTAGACCTTGGGCCCACTGTCTGAGAGGATCTGGTTTGAGACCATCTTAAGAACCTGAATGTACACAGGTCCATGGGACCTGATGAAATCCCATCCGCGGGTCCTGAAGGAGCTGGCGATGAAGTTGCAAAGCCACTGCCCATCATATTTGAAAAATCATGGCAGACAGGTGAAGTTCCTGACGACTGGAAAAAGGTGAAATATAACCCCATTTTCAAGAAGGGGAAAATGGATGACCCAGGGAATTACAGACCAGTCAGTCTCACCTCTGTGCCTGGCAAATACTGGGAGCAGATTCCTCCTGGAAGGCATGGTAGGGCACATGAAAAACAACAGGATGCTTGATGACAGCCAGCATGGCTTTACTAGAAGAAAATCCTGCCTGACCAATTTGGTGGCCTTCTATGATGGGGCTTACAAAAGTGATGGACAGGGGTGGAGCAGTTGATGTCATCTACCTGGACTTGTGCAAAGCGTTCGACACTGTCCCACATGACATCCTTGTCTCTAAAATTGGAGTGTCATCAATTTGATAGGTGGACCACTCGGTGGATAAAGAACTGGCTGGATGGCCGCACTCAAAGAGTTGTGGTCAACCGTTCAATGTCCAGCTGGAGAGCAGGTAATGAGTGGTGTCCCTCAGGGATCGGTGTTGGGACCGGTCTTGTTTAATATTTTTGTCACTGACATCGACAGTGGATCTGATGTGTTGCCCTCAGCAAGTTTGCCGATGACACCAAGCTGTGTGGTTCTGTTGATACGCTAGAGGGAAGGAATGCCATCCAGAGGGACCTTGACACACTTGTGAGGTGGGCTGATGCCAACCTCATGAAGTTTAACCATGACAAGTGCAAGGTCCTACACCTGGGTGGGAGCAATCCCAGGCACAGCTACAGGTTGGACAAAAGGAAATTCACTGTAGTCCTGTGGAGAAGGACTTTGGGTGTTAGTCAATGAGAAAATGAACATGAGCCGACTGCAGTGTGCACTCACAGCCCAGAAGGCCAACCGTATTGATGGCTGCATCAAGAGGAGTGTGACCAGCAGGTCAAAGGAGGTGATCCTGCCCCTCTACTCTGCTCTCGTGAGACCTCACTTGGAGTATTATGTGCAGTTCTAGTGTCTTCAACATAAAAAGGACATGGTACTGTTAGAACAAGTCCAGAGGAGGGCCACAAGGATGATCAGGGGCCTGGAGCACCTCCTGTATGAAGACAGGCTGAGAAAGTTGGGGCTGTTCAGCCTGGAGAAGAGAAGGCTGCGTGGAGACCTCATAGCAGCCTTCCAGTATCTGAAGGGGGCCTACAGGGATGCTGGTGATTGACTCTTCATTAGGGACTGTAGTGATAGGACAAGGGTAATGAGTTGAAACTTAAACAGCAGGGTTTTAGACTGGATATAAGGAAGAAATTCTTTACTGTAAGGGTGGTGAGGTACTGGAATGGGTTGCCCAGGGAGGTAGTAAATGCTCCATCCCTGGCAGTGTTCAAGACCAGGTTGGATGAAGCCTTGGGTGATCTGGTTTAGTGTGAGGTGTCCCTGCCCATGGCAGGGGGGTTGGAACTAGATGATCTTGAGGTCCTTTCCAATCCTAACTATTCTATGATTCTATGATTCTGTGATTCTTAACCCTGGTCCCTAGCTTCTCGGACAACATCCCTGTATTCTTCCCAGGCTGCCTGTCCTTGCTTTCATCGTTTATAAGCCTCTTTGTTTCCCTCTCGGTTTCCTCAGCAGCTCCTTATCCTTCCAAGAAGGTCTCCTGGCCCTCCTGCTGCACTTCCTTGTAGTCAGGCTACAACACTCCTGAGCTTGTAACAGGTGATCCTTGAATATCAACCAACAGTCTTTCAGGCCCCCTGCCCTCTAGGGCTGTATCTCATGGGACCTTACTAAGCAGGTTCCTGAAGAGGCCGAAGTCCTGCTCTCTAAACATAAAATATGGTTTTATAAAACTAAATTGTGCCCTTAAAGTCAAACCTCAGGTTTTAGTAGCTTTTTAAAGAAATATTGTTTGCCAAATATAGGAGTTTGAAAATGAGTTATAAACTTGTTGCTGTAGCATCTGGTGTAGCTGTTAAACCAAAATGCTGCTGAAAAAATAGAGTAAAACCTGCAAATTAAATGGAGGGCAACATCTGGGGTTTTACTAGTTTCGTGGTAGTCAGCTTTAGATTAGGTAACAAGGAGATACTTAATGTGGAGGTTTTTCTGGCAGCAAAATTGTAATTTCATTCTGCAAAGGAAGAAACTTTTTTTTTTGTATACAGTTTAGCTAGTTCTTAAGGAAATATGGTTTTTATTAAAATGTTATTTTTGCAGTTAAACAGTAGCCTCAGTGTCAGTCTTATTCACTCATTTCATAAGTATGATTGTACTGATGAATTACCACATCCAGGACTTTCCAATCAAAGTCTGTAGAATTTGTTGTGCAGTTTTGACCTGGACTGGTGGATTACACAGCAAACGAACAGATCTGCAGCTGTGTTCACTTTCACTTTAAGGGGTGATTTGAGGAAAGTGAGCAGTGTACCATCTTGAACTAAATCTATACAATCCAGAAGAAACTGAAGCAAGAAATAATTGAGCTAAAACATCGAGAGATTTCTGTAGTTTACATAGCTTTTACCTTGGTGGTTAAAGGTAGATACCATAGATAATTGTTTTGTTGCAGGTGGTGCATATTTAGAGTCGTCTTTTGATTTATTGCCCTTCACAGTAGCAGTTCTTCTGTGCTGGGGTTCATTCTGTTTCCTATGCTTCCTTTTTAACTTACAATGAATCAGAATTGCCTGATACTATGTACGACATAAATGATATGCCTGTAATTTATTAACTTATTATATGTTTGGATTAACTACTCACCATTTCATCAGTGTTCCATGTTTTCTTATGCTTTTCTGTAGGTGTTATTACATAGCACCTAAAATTGTGAAATGCGCTAGAATTAAGTGCACACCATGCTCTCAGTGTGATGGCTTGGGATGGGGAAGTCTGCCTTCCTTGTGTGTTTAAAGCAACATCTGTAGTAAACTTTTTTTGCCTGCGGGTTCCTGAAAAAACCATGAACAATTTACTTCAGACTCTTCCTTGGATAACATTTTGGACAAATGTCGTTTGCA
>NW_022993971.1:0-6575 GCF_012275295.1 Melopsittacus undulatus | reverse complement strand
ACTTGATAAGAAACTTATATTTTTATTCAAGTATGGTACAATCATCCTGAGAACATAAAACATTCAATACAAACTCAGAAGAGAAATACAAAAGAACCTTTTTGCCATTTCAGTATCACAAAAGGTAGCTATGATACGGATTCAAACAGAAAATCCACGTGCAAAGATATTTAAAATAAGAGTGAGCCTTGGCCATGTTCCTCTGCTCCTTCCTGCTTTTATTTCTGAGGCACTTTTCCTTGTATTTTAACAACAGTTAGACTTCCTTGCATGGATCATCCATAGTTCCCTCCACCTATATGGAGCTCCTTTGGTTTCCTCCTCAGTTTAAAGGACTCACGCATCAATGGCTCCATTCCCATTCTTCAAAATCCAGAGAAAAATATGCATTCATTACATGGTCCTATCTAATTCCACTATGCTGATGTTTTTTTTTCCCCATCATATAGCTATGGGACACAGAAACTGATGCATTAGTCACAAGGAGCTACCTGTCTCATTTACAAACACCTTCCAATAAAAAACGGTGTTATTTTTCAGTACAAAATGCTATACAAGGTTGAATAGCTGAATATAACATTACAAACATTTCTTTTTAAGGGTGCAACTAGACACCAAGGATACCTACCAGAGCTAAACACAGACTAATGGGAAATACCTGGTATACCTTATTTACAGCCATGTATTCTGGATTTCTTTTATTTGTCATGCTTGACACCCAAATTAATTTTTCTTTTTTAAAACATAACTGTACGCGTGCATGATACATGGACTTGAAGAGCATTCTTTATATAAACTAATACAGGGTATGTATAGTATTGCAGCATATAGAAAAATTATTATCGATGCACAATTATTTACAGTTGCCATCCAAACTATTTTATTATGAATGTATGCAAGATTTCATCTACATGCTTTTCACATAAAACCAAGCTATAGAAGATGAAGACTGAAGTTATAAGATCCAGAAGACAATGGGCCTGATTCGTTTTTTTAACACTTTGGATTAATAAAATTACTAACCATGTCATTTAACTGTTCGTGCAGTGAGAGGGTCACTAAATCACTCATGCATTTATCTCTTGCAGTTTTGTTTAGCTAAAACTGTAATTTTTTCTCCTGGTGAAAAATATTTGTCAGCAGAGACTAAGCTTACTTAAGCCATGCCACAGTTCTATCCTATGCTTTGTATCTCACCACTCGCTTCACCTAAATATGCTCATCTTTGCATACTACACAGCATTACTCTGATGTTTAACTGATACTCCACTTTTGAATCTGGCATGCATAGCTGAAAGATTCATATGTTTATGTTAGAAAGTACCACACTACTCACAAGGCAAACACAAACTGTTGTGATAATTAGCTTCCAATTTCTGCACTTTGCTTTAATCAAAAACAAATACTCCTTGTGTAACATTACAGATTCTTTTGTCCGTACTTGGGATGCCTTTTTTCTAAGCGGACACAGGAGTTTTGCCTGTGAAAGAATTGAAGTTTACAGCTCCAAGCACTAATCTTTCCAAATGCTATTCAGTGTTAATGTGACCAGTCAGCCTTACTTCCATCCCTGGAAGGTGATGGAACAACTTATTCTTGAATGCCATCTCTAACATATCAAGGATGAGGGGGTCATTAAGAACAGCCAACATGGTTTTACCAGGGAAAGTAATGTTTGACCCACCTTACGCCTTCTATGAGGAAGTGACTAGGTGGGAGGATGATGTTAGAGCGGTAGATGTGTTGTTTTTCTTGATTTCAGTAAGGCATTTGATACTTGTCTCCCACAGCATCCTCATAGATAAGCTAAGAAGTGGGCTTGATGATCAGGTAGTGAGGTGGATCAAGAACTGGTTGAAAGGAAGAAGGAAGAGTTGTGGTCCAGTGGGGCAGAATCTAGCTGGAGGTCTGTGACTAGTGGAGTCCCTCAGGGTTGGTGCGGGGATCGATGCTGTTTAATATTTTGCATCAACGACCTGGATGAGGGAACTGAGTGTACCCTCAGCAAGTTCGCTGATGACACTAAACTGGGAGGAGTGGGCTGACACACCAGAAGGCTGTGCTGCCATTCAGAGAGACCTGGACAGGCTGGAGAGTTGGGCAGGAGAAACTTGATGAAATTCACAAGACCAGTGTAGAGTCTTGCAATCTCTGGGGAAGAACAACCCCATGTACCAGTACAGTGTTGGGGGTTGACCTTCTAGAAGGTAGTGAAGGGGAAAGGGACCTGGGATCATGGTGGACATAGGAAGGATAACCATGAGCCAGCAATGTGCCCTTGGTGCCAGAAGGCAAATAACATCCTAGGGTGCATTAAAAAGGCTGTGGTTAGTAGGGCAAGAGAGGTTCTCCTCCTCCTCTACTCTGCTTTGGTGAGGCCGCATCTGGAATACTGCATCCAGTTCTGGGCCCCTCAGTTTCAAGAAGGACAGGAAATTGCTTGAAAGAGTCCAACCCAGAGCCACAAGATGAGTATAGGGAGTGGAACACCTCCCTTATGAGGAAGGCTGAGGGAGCTGGGTCTCTTAGCTTGGAGAAGAAGAGACTGTGGGGTGACCTCATCAGTGTTTTACAAATATGTAAAGGGTGGGTGTCAAGATGATGGAGCTAGGTTTTTTTTTCAGTGATATCCAGTGATAGGACAAAGGGCAATGGGTGTTTCCTGTGTGATGTACTCTGGGTTACCCTGCTCTTGCAGGGGGGGGTTGGACTAGATGATCTTTCGAGGTCCCCTTCCAACCCTTGGATTTTTGTGATTCTGTGATTCTTTACATATAGTAAGACTCTCTATATGTTTTAAATCTCTTTAAGACAGAATTTTAAATACCGCAGATAAGTTTGAGACTAAACACAGAAAACAATACAAAATAAATAAAAAAAATTTACCTAGAGGTGAAGTAGTATAATTTGTAGAAAACTACAATCCTATATTACATTTTTCACAGAAGAGATATGGTCAAACATGAATTAAGAACTGTGAACGATACTGCAGCATTATTGCAAGACCACTTACTGCAGTCAAGATCAAATTAATCACTGAGCATGTAGTTGACTCTGCTGGGAATAAACACTTAAGAACAATCACAGCATGCACCTAAATGAGAAAAGCATAACTGAATGTTATCCGATCTGGAATGTGCAAAAGATTAGACATGTTCTGAAGGGATGTAATAGTTTTATATCATCACAATGAAAAACAGGTGCTTGGTGACAGCCAGCATGGCTTTTACTAAGGGAATCCTGCCTGACAATTTGGTGGCCTTCTATGATAGCGCTACAAAATGAATGACAGGGTGGAGCAGTTGATGGCATCTACCTGGACTTGTGCAAAGTGTTTCGACACTGTCCCACATGACATCCTTGTCTCTAAATTGGAGAGACATCAATTTGATACGTGGACCACTCTGTGGATAAAGAACTGGCTGGATGGCTGCATGCAAAGAGCTGTGGTCAACGGTTCAATGTTTGGCTGGAACCAGTAACGAGTGGTGTCCCTCAGGGATCGGTGTTGGGACCGGTCTTGCTCAACATCTTTGTCAGTGACATGGACAGTGGGATTGAGTGCGCTCATCAGCAGTTTGCCGATGACACCAAGCTCTGTGGTTTGGTTGATGCGCTGGAGTTTAGGAATGCCATCCAGAGGGACCTTGACATGCTTGTGAGGTTGGCTGATACCAACCTCATGAAGTTTAACCATGCCAAGTGCAAGGTCCTACACCTGCATCAGAGCAATCCCAGGCACAGCTACAGGTTGGGCAAAAGGAAATTCAGGGCAGCCCTGTGGAGAAGGACTTTGGGGGTGTTGGTTGATGAGAAATGAACATGAGCCAGCTTCAGTGTGCGCTTTACATCCCAGAAAGCCAACTGTATTCTGGTCCTGCATCAAAAGAAGCGTGACCAGCAGGTCAAAGGAGGTGATCCTGCCCCTCTACTCTGCTCTCGTGAGACTTCACCTGGAGTATTGTGTGCAGTTTCTGCTGTCCTCAACATAAAAAGGCACATGGAACTGTTAGAACAAGCCCAGAGGAGGGCCACGAGGATGATCAGGGGACTGATCCCTCCCATATTAGACGGGATGAAAAATTGGGGCTGTTTCAGCCTGAGAGAAAAGAGGCTGCATGGAGACCTCATAGCGCCTTCCAGTATCTGAGGGGGCCTACAGGGATGCTGGGGATGGACTATTCCTTAGGGACGTAGTGATAGGCCAAGGGGTAACAGGTTGAAACTTTAACAGGGGAAGTTTAGGGTGGAATATACGTAAGAGAGTTCTTTTACTGTGAGGTGGTGAGGTTACTGCAATGGGTTTGCCCAGGGAGATTTTGAATGCTCCATCCCTGGCACTGCTCAAGCCAGACTGGACAAAGCCTTGGGTGGCACACTTTAGTGTGAGGTGTCCACTGGCCCATGGCAGGGGAGTTGGAAGTAGATGATCTTAAGGTCTTTTCAACCCTAACTAGTCTATGATTCTATGATCATAGTGTAATAAGAATATCACTAACCTCGAGGTATTTCAAATAATCACAATATCTGAAAATGCTGATTTCTTTAGTAACTAACAAATAATGTCACCTTTAATACTATCTTATATATCCTGTATTTATTTTTAATTTATAACTGTTATACAAATAAATATTACTAAAGATATCAGAATACTAACACTATTAACAAGCCACAAACATCATCCTGCACATCAAACGAGTAGAATGTTGTTCACTTTAATTCTCAAAAAATTATTATGTCCTTGCACCAGAACATTCAGAGTTCAACAGAAGCTTAATACAGGTTTTTCCTCAGATTTTTCTTAGCTGTATCTTAAATTTACTTACAGATTTCTTTGAACTTTTCTGAAACTGCATGTAGCATGAAAATTAACCTTCATCTTCCTAAACACATTAAAATTCCCTAGTGTTTCCTAAAGGATTGTTAGCACATATTTAGAATGAAAGCAGTAAGAGACTTCTGTTAGTGTAAATCTGAAAACAAATAAAAAGTTTTGGGGTTTTCCTTCACTTTCAGCTCCCTAAATGCATTGGCTAAGCACTTTAAAGTATAATAAATAATAAAATAAAATAATATAAGAGAAAATAAATAATATAAGAAATTGTCTGAAGGATAAGTCCTTGATTATTTGTTTAAGGAAAAAATCTTGGGGTTTAGTATGATAAGTGGTTATAATTAAAAGTAAGCTTGGTGTTATCAAATTGCTATCAAGATTCCATTCAGATAGATTTATTCTGTGTTACTCTAATACTGGTGGAGCATTAATTAAACTTTAAACAGTTTAAATAAAATACTGGAAAATAAAACAGTCTTGTGTTGCAACATAGCTGTTTTGTGTCTGAAAACACAGCTTGAAAACAAGGTTCAGCTGTCCTTGGTGTGAAAACTTTGCACCCTGGTCTCGCTGGCATTCTTGCCAATTAGTCCAACTCAGTAAAATAAAAAGCAAACATGAATGACTCTACACAGCCTTTGCTGAATCAAGAATCTTAATATTTTTTAAAATTGATTTTAAGATATCTAGAAGAGTACTAAAGTTGAGACTTGCAACAGTAAAACCTGGATTTGATGACTGAGCACACATATGCAATTTCCAAGTTCTGCTTTCCTGAGAAACTCCACCAAACATGAATAATTCATTTGACATTTATGACATGACGTAGACTAAAATTCTATTCATTTATTTGGGGTTTGGGGTTTTTGTTTGTTTTATTTATTGGAATTCACATCTATTAGTTCTGTTTTGCTGTAGTTGTGGACATTAACTCACTGACAAAAGCAGATCTTATTTTCCTGTGATTTAGGAAACCTTGTGTATTAAAGGTATTTGTGTACCAGGCACACTGTATTTCATATGGATGTTACTTCCTAAGGAATTTCATTCTTTTTCCACACTTCTATATAGTCTTTTTTTATACTAAATAAAAAAATCCTAGCAATGTCACAAGAAAATCATGTTCAAGAAGCCACATGTGAACACTGTAGTTATTGAGGCATTTGCAGCTACTGAATACATATCTGACCTACAATACTTTTAACAAAATCAAAAGTTTATAAGGCTAGCTTTTCCACAAAGGCACTCTAAATAATGTTCTGCCCTCAGTGTATGAGGATTTCCTTTACATACAGATCATCTTGCATACATATCATGATCTTTGCTGTGAAGAGCATGTCATATGAATGCAAAATTGTAGGTGATGTAAAAGCCATAATGACGCTCAGATTATGTTACACCGGAAATCGCCATAGGAAAATCTTTTGCAGATTAGTAGTGAACCCCGCCCTCCGAATGTCAGCAACCTTTTTCTGACAAATTATCTTTCCTTCACACAGGATAATGTTCAAAGGCATTTTCTGTTTCAGGACATATTTTTGTATTTGGGGTACTCCACTCACAAGGGGGCAAAATTTAAAGCTTACAATGCCTTGGCCGGTTTTGTAAATTTTTGTGTGGCAGCAAGCTTGGATTCTGCCAGAGAACATTTCTGACATGGGAAGTTTAAGGAGAATTCAGCTATTCCTTCCTGGAAGAACCTGCGGAAGAACTCATCCAGTCTGTCCTGTCCCACTGCTTA
>NW_022993970.1:99316-165491 GCF_012275295.1 Melopsittacus undulatus | reverse complement strand
GTCAGTCTCAACCCTACCACTTATATGGTTTGATTTTTGAAGAGCCTTACCCCACAGCTTTTCCGGTTTGGTCCCAGAGGGAGCTGGTTATATCACTCCAGAGCAGGACTCAGAAGCTGTCTAACAGTGTGAATAACCAGGAGCTGTGTCTTTGCATTTGCTTCCAGGCAGTAGTCTCTACAAAATGTTTGCTTGCAATTGAAGGTTAGTAGAAATTTCTTGAAATGCCATTTTATTTTTTTTCTTTGGTCAAGGAAGTCTGAGAATAAAACAAGTGTTTAAATACCAGAAATAGTAAAGATTATATTTCTAATGTTGTGCAGATTACTGACAAAGCTGCAGTGATAAGTAGCACATTGCTACATGACACTGGCATATATTTAATTTCTTTTGTAATAGCTACTATGAGCAGGCCTATTCAGGTAATGGTGAATGCACCTTGTCATTTTCAGGTTAAAAAGCCATGGCCATACTGAAGGATTCATAACCAGTGCAATTTTCTAACAATGCTCTGAAAAGATAAAAGAAAAAGAATAGTTTAAATAATGCCAAGATGGAAGTATTCTGCAAAAATAAATAAAATAATTAACCCATTCAGTCTTTCAGAGTCTGTGGCAATCTAAGAATGATCTTTTCATACAATCTGATTAGCATGCTACAACTCAGACAAACTGTTAAAATGTAAGCAAGAAACATACTAAGAACTTCAAAAATATCCATGGGAACACCTAGCATTCAATATAAGTTTAAACTAACTTAATGCTAAGTGTTTGTCTAATTTCAGAGTCATGAATGCAGAACTCATCATATAAATTATAATTTCTTAATATTTATGCCAAAAAATTAAAGCCAAATTCTATGAATAATCACTTGAATAAAAAAACTGCATTTTTAGAAGTGGCATGTCAGAGCTTTAAAGTACCAAGCTGTGTGAAGAGATGTGTTCTTCAGTATCAGTATTGTGGTGGTGTTTGTCATCCACACATTTTTCTAGAATATGTATTAATATTGTAAGGAAATGAGACTTTTTGTCAGCTGTTACTCCAGGAGATACTCCCTTGTATTTAAAGGCTTGGTAATATCACAGAATCACAGAATGGCTGAGGTTGCAACCAGTGGGGGTCATCTAGTCTAACCTTTCTGCTCAGGCAGAGTCACCTACAGCGCATTGCTCAGGACTGTTTCCAGATGGCTTTTAGGTATCTCCAGGTAAAGAGACTCCACTGCCTCTCTGGGCAACCTATTCCAATGCTTGGTCTCCCTCACAGTAAAGAAGTTCTTCCTTAGGTGGGACTTCCTGTGTTTAAGTTCATGCCTGTTGCCTCTTGTCCTATTGCCTTGCACTCAGGAAGAGTCTGGCCCCATGCTCTTGACACCCCCCCTTCAGATGCTTATATATATTGACCAGATGCCCCCTGAGCCTTCTCTATTCTGAACATACTATTTTTAAATATGTATGCGAGGGACTTGTTCTGTCTCACAGAACTAGGTTAGAGACTGGTTATACCAACAGTCAAACAAGCAGAACTGAAAGGTGAGCTGCAGAAAGAAACTCTGAATAGGTAACCTCTTTGCCCACCTCTCCTGCATATAAAAGGTATTATCCAGCTTATACTACTGTCATTAAAAAGAAGTCTGGAACATCTAGAAGCATGCTGTTTTAAACACAATTTTTCACACCAAGACTTCAGGGGGCAGAAAACTGAGCTAGCTCTTTTGAGAACGAGTCTGAGTAACTTGATGTAGTTCAGTTTTCCATGTTCTTTTGAGCAAAACAAACCTAAATTCAGGAAATTTCACTGAATTTATTTTATTGCTGAATAACATAAACTTTTACTAATTCAGTTATTGAGAAACAGAATGACTGGCTGTAGTGGTTTAAGCCCAGACAATAACTTAGAACCACACAGCTGCTCACTCACTCCACTGCTTCTTCTTCCCGCTGCTCCCAGAGGGATGGGGAGGAGAATCGTAAGAATGTAACTCCATGGGTTTTGATAAAAGTTGTCCAGTAACTAAGGTGTAACACAAACCACTGCTGCTACCACCAACAATAATAATGATAAGGGAAATAGCAAGGGAAGAGAATACAACCACTCACCACCCCCCAACCAATACCCAGCCAGACCCGAGCAGTGATCTAGCCCTTCTGGGGAACTGCCCCCAGTTTATATAGTGGGCATGACGTGCTGTGGTATGGAATACCTCTTTGGCTAGTTTGGGTCAGGTGTCCTGTCTCTGCTTCCTCGCGGTTTCCTCTCCTCCCTGGCAGAGCATGAGACTCAGAAAGTCCTTGATCAGATTAAACATTACTGAGCAACAACTAAAAGCATCGGTGTTATCAGCGCTGTTCCCAGGCTGAAAGTCAAAACTACAGCACTACACCAGCTACTAAGAAGGAGAAAAAATGACTGCAACTGCTGAACCCAGGACACTGGCACAGCGTGGTTTATCACCTTCATCTACAGAGGGCACCCCACAGCTCCTGCCACCCAAACCCTGCTGAGTATCCTCAAAACACAGTATTGGGCAGTAGCAAGGGCAGACTGCTCTGCCAGGGACAGCTAACGAGGAGTATGCACAATAAAAAAGCAGGCAAATACATAGACCTCACCAACAAGGGAATGATCCCACAGACCTGAACGAGGTAAATAGAGCAGGTCTAGTGACAGCCAGCAGGTCCAGCCACAGGTCCAGATCACCTGATAGTCTGCAGTGATGAGGTAGGTATGAAGCCATATAGCAAAGTCAAGTCAGCAAGCTACAGCCATTGTTAGGGTCAGATCCAGAGATAGTACCTAGGGTTAGCCATAGCTCATTGCTCTCCAGGAAAGTTCAAGGTCAAACCAGGAAATCAGCATTAGGGTCCAGACCAAGAGCATACACAGCCAGTCACACCGGGGATTTCTTCCTGGATTCCCCCATCACAGAGGCTGTTTTATCTGCAGCTGTATATTATTTTTTTTTTGTCAGAATCATAAACAATACGTATTAGGGAGGTCACTACTTTCTCTTCTACACAATTACTTTAATTTTGGTGGAATTTGGATATTTGGTAATATTTGGAACTAAATTCTCTCTCCAGAATAGGGACTGTGCTCTTGGTTAGGCATTAGCTTGATCTTATTGTCCTTGTAGAGCAGTACAGCATGCAAAACATGCTTCCTGGGAAGGTACCAGCACCTTAGGAAACCACCTGACACAATAAACTCCTTTCATAGAGCATGCTGCCTGTCTTTTGCTGATAATAACTTTTCATTGTTGTGATCCTGGCTGGAATTCAAAGCAGTGATCTAGAAATGAAAGACTGTTTCCTCTTATCAGAACCAGATGTCATTCAGCCTTCATCTCAGAGATGATGTTGTTCAACAGCAATGATTTGATTTTGTAGACTTCTATGAGGAACCCTAATGATGTCATTAGAATTCTCAAAGCTAAAAGGTGGTACTCACTTTTCAAATTGTCACAATAAATACACATAGCCTGTTCCAACTGACTGAATTGATTTTTTGTTTCAGGGGAAAACAAAAAGAAAATATCTGAGACCCGAAATTATTTTTGCTGCTATTATTTCTAGTTTGGATTTCAGAATTGAATGAATCTGCCAATTATTCTGGCTGGACTTTCTCTTCTCCCTTGAAAAATAGCAAATTTCATGAAGATGTTTTGTCTTATCATGCCCCAAGCTTTTAATAAATTTAAGCAAGTTCACAGCATATTTTTAACTGGGAAATGTTTGGGGTTTTTTTTTAAGAATAGGGCAAAGAACCTGCTAGAGGTGGACAGTGAAGGTAGTAAATTCCACTTGTAATGTTCTGGTCTCACAGCTGGAGCAAAGAAAAGATGTGTTTAATTTCTCCCTCTGGATTGGGGATATTAGGGAGGGAAAGACAGATTTGAATGCCACTGTTAATTAATTTATAAAGAGATGAAGGCAAGCATGTTTTATCCACGTTTTTGATAGTGGTTCCAAAAGGACTGTCTATCTCGCTTTAAAAGCGATAGGTATGCTTCTCTAATGTGAACTACTTCTGGTGCTAAATAAGATTACTGTTAATGTCCTGTACAGACAGAACCTTTGTTGTCTGGCAAAAAGGAAATTTGTACATGTGTCTACATTATATTGCCTCTCAGAAGATGTAAAGCGGTGTGATGGTGTCCCACATGTGATGCCTATGTTTAACCTCCATGAATACAGAGATTACTGAGATGTCATGCAGTTGTGTGCTGAAATAAAATGAAATGCATTGGCTCTTATTCACCAAACCAGTGAGCTCTCTGCATGTTCTCTGGGTACTAACATCTTAATCATCTTTATTCACTAGTGATACTCTTGAAACTCACTGTGCTGTTTGTATGACGAGGTTGAATTATTCATCAGGATGTGTAGAGTAAAGCCATGCTATTGCAAATTCACAAAGTTGCTTAGTTTCTTACTACTTCTGGTTAATTTCTTAAGATGATATTCAAATACAGTATGGATTACATTATAGTCAGGCTGTGAGAAAAGTACTTTTCAGGCAAACTTTCATGCAAATTTAGAAATAGATTTTCTGTAGAATAGTGTAGTCAAATATATAAAAAAACAGCAATCCAGGAGTGGACAATTTGAATTTTAAATTAATTTTTGTTTTAACTTCAACATGTGCCCTGTATTTCAGGAAAATAAAATTGTCCAAGTGTTGGTTTTGTTCTTTTCCCAGAACTATCCTGAAACATAACTGGTATGGTAGACTTAGAGTTTTAAAAAAATAGGGTCAGCAGATGATTATGGAGCTATGCTACTAGATCCATGAGCAAAAATAAATCATATATGTAAAATAATCAATAATAAATTGTGTTGAACCTCTTGAGTTTAGCAAACAAATTGTTCTAGTAATATAAATCAGAATTTAATAACTTTGAATTTATTAATTCTGCAGCAGTGAACAACATTACATTTGTTGCCAGTCCCACCAGACTAAGGTACATATGGCTCTGTCTGGCTGAAAAAAAAAGAATTTATTTCACATTTTAAAAGACTTTACTACAGAGAATTAAATGAATAGCTTTCCTATTGCACTAGAAAATCTGAAATCCAACACAGCATTTGTAGACCATAAATTATTTCCACTGCAGTTATGATCTGATGTAACTAAATCAGTGCTAGCTTGGACAACCCCACCAAGCCACAGTCAGAACTTAGCATTCCACTACAAGTGTATCCCACCTTTGCTTCCTTTTTTCACCACACTACTCAGCATTACCACTTGCAGTGGCAGCTTCTTTCAGTCTATAAACTGTAAATGGAGGACTTGATCTGCTGTAATAGATTTCCTGGATTAATTTAAATAAAATTAAAAAATTAAATTGAGCCCATCTAAAACCTGATTAGTCAGAATCACTAGAAGGGAAAAAAAAATGCTAATATGTAGTTACCTATTAAGGAGATGTTCGTAAATTACATATTGTATTTAAATATAATATATAAATACATAGCATACTGTGAACCCTCAGAATTTGCAGCAGCTATGAAAAGATAATCCAATGGAAAGCCTTTCTTTAAACCAATACCCAGATCATGACTGTGTCTTAGACATCCCTGGTGCATTCGTAAGGAAGACAAAGGAGGGAAGAGGTGTAAAAAGATGTTTTCTTTAATCAGAAAAGATGACGAAAATTAGCTGTTTCCCTGCAATAGTGACTCGTGTTTAATGCTAGGCAACAGATTTCTTTAACATTCCCAAAAGGAGGTTTCGTAGGGCTTGATCTGTGGGGAAAATTCCTTGCTGTTCCCTGCTCATTGGTGAATGGACTGATCTTGAGCATGCAGAAGATGGGAGATCAGAGATTATAGGCTGCTTGTATGGCCATTTGTGCCGCTTTATATCGTACCTCTTGTTCTCATTATCACGTGTTTCAGAGGGAATAAGAACAAATGCTTTCTTATCTCTCACCAGTAACCAGAGGAACCCTCACATGAGATAACACCAGTATAAAGATAGTGCAAAAATTTATAATTCCCTTCCCTTTTTGATCTCACTGGAGATGTTAACACATGAAACACTCAGATATTTGAACCACATGTTCAATTTTTTGTCCACAGCAATTCTCATTTGTCAAATAAAGTCTATTTCCTCAGTTTTCAGAGGTGTATACACAGTCCTTGTTCCTTTTAAGTCATGTACAAGGAGTCACTGGGTATCCTTCAGTCTGCTATTGATGGGTTTCGACATTTACTTCTGAATACACAGCTTCTGGTAGAACAGTCTTAGACAACATACACTAAAATTTCCAGGACATCTTTAACAATATCAAGTGAGCTTTTGTATTCTTTCTGTCTTCATCTATATCCAATTTATAAACTGTCTGGGTTCTTTTGTTTCTTTATTTTTTTTTCACAGCTGAGGCAAACATTACTTCCTCAAATAATATCTCAATAGTGTTAATTATTTTTGGCTTCTTATAATATTATTCAACACTGTCATGTTTTTACTAATGGGAAATACTGTAGACCTCATTAGTCAAGATTACCTTTTATTTTAAGAGTTTTAAGACTGGGAAACAGATTGAAGTTTTCTGGGTAAAAAGCTGAGTTACAGATTTCTTTAGTTTGATTTTTATTTTCCAATGTAAAGATTTTTTTTTATTTTCCATTGATTTGCAGCATCATTATAAGCCTTGCTTTTACATGCTCACTTGAAAGCAGAAGATAATAGAAATATAATTATGTGCATTTTGAATGTTATCTCTGTTTTGTCACACAGGAATAAGCACTTGATACAGCTATGTGGGATGTATCTGGATATAAACCCAGACAACATATCTGAAAATGTCAGATGAATACATCAGTGTATCACAGCCATCTCCTGCTGTGAAGGTTTCTTCATGTTTCATTTAAACATACAGTTTATCTGTCATATAAAATATTAGAAAAATTCAAAGTCTGAGTTCTGAGAGAACTCTGAGTGTTCTGAGAGAATCCTGCCAAAGATTTAGGAAGAGTTCTTACTGAAAAACATCACGGAGGCATACAAAATCAGATATATAGATATCTGTATATCTATCTATATATCTATATCTGGTATAGATAGATGCATGTATATATATTTACTGTAAACAATACCACACTTTTAAGCCTGATATGCTATTTTGATAACAGCCATAACAGAAATATCTTCCAGCCATAATAACATAGATTCAATTCAGCTGTGTGCCCAAGTGCTGCTTTAAAATAGTTTTGTATACAAATACATTGCAACACATTGCTTACTAACCTACAGCTGAGAGGAAAATGGGAAAGCCCTCACTTAAAATGCCTTAGCAAGGCAGAAAAAGTCATACTTACCGTAAAGACTGATAGTAATTCTATTTTAATGATGTACGGGTTTTGGCTGAGATAATTTTCTTTAAAGTAGCTTGTGTGGTGCTACACTTTGTGATGAAAAGAAGTGCTGATAACAGAACCATGTTTTAGTATTGATGAGCAGAACTTGCAGAGCACTGAGGCCTCTTCTGCTTCTCATACTGCTCCCTCTCAGCAAGTGGGCTGGAGTGGGCAAGAAGCTGGAGGAGGAAACAGCTGAGACATCTGACCCCCAAACTGACCAAAGTGATATCCTGTACCATATAACATCATGCTCAGCAATCAAAGCTGAGGCAAGAAGGAGGAACAGAGATAAGAAAAGCAGCCGACATTCTAAATAGTGACAATTCACTGTCTGTAAGATCCAAGCTGCTTGGTTCATACTTGCCTTTAGTAGAGATCTTCTAACACTTGGTTTTTGAACATTTTCAGGAGAAGTTCTGCTATGGGGGAGATACTAAATCAGTCACAATAATTTTGCAGAGTATTTGCATTACGGAGTGAGAAGGTTTATAGAAGCTATTCCATGAGAATACAATACAGGTGTGATGACATCATAGCTTAAATTCCCACCAAACATAAAGGACTGGAAAGATGCAACTAGCTATGGAGTCCCCACACTTCTCACTGATTGTAGATATAAACATCAGGTTTGTTTTTTTTCCTGCAAAACAGTCATGTATTTACACACAGCCAAGCAAGATTTTTAACAGGCTTTTCCGTCCTCCCTTACAGACTAGAGAAAAATCATATTTGCATATTTTGCCTCTAGAGTTATTCTAAGAGTAGAATAAGAATATGTAATTCTAGAATGCCAGGCCTTTGTCAATTCAGCTATTGTTACATCTCGGTTTCAACATCTTTGACATAGGCATAACAGAGAGCAGGCAGCAATCAAATTGCACACCTCTGATACCCTTTGAAAACAAGCAGTTGTGCTTTTAAACAGAACTCTGTTGAGCAACAGAGATTTGCTGGTAAACACTACTGTAAATATATAATTGAATTGCTTTCAACAGTTGCTGCAAAAGCAATCTACACCTCCAGCTCATGGAATAAAATGTTATTGCAAAATAGTTTAATAAAATGTTTCTTCACTGAGATATTTTTGTGTGTTCTACTGGGATTATTTTTAAAGAATGAAGCTTCTTTACATTTATTAGCTTTTGAGAAAAGCAGCAACAGTAATTACAACATCCTTCTTAAGATCATGTTATTCTGATTATACATGGTGAACCTGTTGAGAATATCTTTGCTTCCTTGGGCTTTCTTTCTGCTTTTGCATCCTAATAAAGATCTGTGGATCCATATCCACAGCTGCACATAGTTAAATATTTCATATTGAGTTATGAAAAGCTTCCCAAAGTGTGCATTTCAGAGAATTGTTTATGCAACACTTTTATTCTGCACACAGATATTAGTATTAGACTTGTATGTCTGCTTTGTAAATAATGTTAAGACTTTACATTCTTTATGATTTTTCTCTAGATAGATGAGAAGACCTAAAATAATGCCTGGAGGGCAAAATATAAAGAGAAGAGTTACTAGATTGGGTCATTTTAAAGGAATCTAAGTATTTGGTCTTTTCATATATTTAATCCTATGTTTTATTGACTAAACTGTAAGTAATCCTATAATATTCTATATGAAAACATTTTAAATTATCTTACGTTTCTGCTAGAAACTTAAACCATTCACCTTGTAAAATGTTTAGCAGCATTTATACTTTTTTGCTCAAGGGCTCAGTAACAACATCTGATATCTGGCTAAGATAACGCAGTTTCTAAGTAGTTTCAAATAATTATTGTAATAAATCTTGGTATATGGGAAATTTCAAACACCATGAGGATATTCAAGGGCAGTATTTTACTGTGTTTCAGAAAGTATTCACTGGTTACAAAAGCTTCTGGAGTTATTTAAGCTTTTATCAGAGATCTTATGCACTGCTTTGGGAATTGTATTAATTTGAAATTGTGATTTAATTGATATGCTGCATTTACACGGTGCTTTCACTGCCATAAAGTTTGTCCACAGAGCTACTGCTCTTGTATATGTTAATTTACTAGAACTGGTATTAAGTGCCCTGACTAATTTCACTGACTTAATGTCATCCAATTGCCATCAGTCCTAAAAATGACCTTCAGATCTAAATTCTTGCTACCATTAATCAACAACCCAAATGCCATGGCACATGAAGTTGGTGAGGCAAAGTCTGGAGGCCAATACACAGGAGGGTTGGAATGGGCACGTAATAAAATTAATAATTTTGAGGGATAGATTTATTGAATCCATATGAAATTCAGTAGCACAATGACCAATTAGTTTATAGGGCACAGCACAATGAAGGGTAGGAAAACATTTTTGTACTGAATAAACAGACTCCCCAGTTATTAAAGGTATTGAGCAACTGATATAAAGTAACTAGGAGCAAATGTAGGTTGGAAATTAAAAAGTTATTTTAAGATAATCTTATTTCTTTTATGAAGAGGGATTTTAAATGCAGTTGCCTGCAACAAAAGAAGCGACCCAGGAGGCCTCTTGCTGCTATATTTATTCATGAAATAAACAAGTATTATGTACTTAGAGACAAAAGAGTCACAATTCTGCTTCTGGAAATGCTGCTGTCAAGTATGCTATAGTATGATGTTTAAAAACTTTCAAATATTTATTCTGTGTCTACCAAGCAAAACTCCTGTCCATCAGGCTACCTTCTTCCTGATCTCTGAAATCCAATATCTTTATTTAAAATATATTTGATCTTAAGAGACTTACAGCTGGTGGTCAAAAAGGTGAAAACATTCTTTGGAGGCCTCTTTTCCAGCAATATACAGTCACATATCCCACATGTCACTGTACCACAAATCAAAGTTTTACAACAAATAGAGTATGGTCAATAATATATAAGTGCAGGGAAAAAGACAAATATTTTGATCAGAAATATCTGGTCTTTCTCAGAGAAAATGTAATTTTGCCTTGGATCAGTCCATATCTTCTACAGAATTGCAAATGTATGGAGTAAATGACTATTGAAAAGAAAATGCTTTTTTCTGTCCCTTTATGGCTTTTATGTGAAACAGAAAGAGAAAAAGAGACTGTATACTTAGGCAGGGCTGCTGTCATGTTGTTCAAAGGAAATTACAATTATCTTGATTTAGCAGGGCTGGATCAAGAACATTATTCCTGATATCACTGAATGAAAAGCATCACATATTAATGAGTACTGAGACAAGTATGACAAAGATGGTAATTAATAGTTTAATACATTGTTATTAGGCTTCTTGTGACACATTAGAAGGAAAAATAGGAAAAGGTGATTGAAATTATTTCAGAAAGCTACTTAATTCCTGAGATTTCTGTTGTAATGTTAGTCATGACAGTCTTTGAATACTGATTTAATCCTTCTGATGCAGAAAGACTTTGACTTAGAATACTTGACTTGAAGTCATGAAATGATGTCTAATATCTAACTAGTGCTTCTGTGCTTGATAACTACAGAAATTTTCAAGTCAAGTTTAACTTCTCACAAACCAAAATCCAAAGAACTCCTAAGTCTGAATGGAAAATGGCAGACAAGACATACCTTACTTCTCTTGACCTGCTGGTCACACTCCTTTTGCTGCAGCCCAGGATACAGTTGGTTTCTGGGCTGTGAGTGCACACTGCTGGCTCACATCCAAATTTTCATCCACCAGTACCCCCAAGTCCTTCACTGTAGGGCTGCCCTCAATCTCTTTATCCCCAGCCACTATTGATACAAAATCATGGCAGTCAGGTGAAGTTCCTGATGACTGGAAAAAGGGAAATATAACCCCCATTTTCAAGAAGGGAAAAATGGATGACCCAGGGAATTCCAGACAAGTCAGTCTCACCTCTGTGCCTGGCAAAATCTGGGAGCAGATTCTCCTGGAAGGCATGCTAGGGCACATGAAAAACAACAAGGTGTTTGGTGACAGCCAGCATGGCTTCACTAGGGGAAAATCCTGCCTGACCAATTTGGTGGCCTTCTATGATGGGGGTATGGAACTGATGGACAGGGGTGGAGCAGTTGACGTAATCTACCTGGACTAGTGCAAAGCGTTCGACACTGTCCCACATGACATCCTTGTCCTCATGAAGTTTAACCATGCCAAGTGTAAGGTCCTACACATGGGTCGGAGCAATCCCAGGCACAGCTACAGGTTGGGCAAAAAGGAAATTCAGAGCAGCCCTGTGGAGAAGGACTTGCGGGTGTTGGTCGATGAGAAAATGAACATGAGCCAGCTTCAATGTGCAGCTGCAGCCCAGAAAGCCAACTGTATTCTGGGCTGCATCAAGAGAAGCGTGACCAGCAGGTCAAAGGAGGTGATCCTGCCCCTCTACTCTGCTCTCGTGAGACCTCATTTGGAGTATTGTGTGCAGTTCTGGTGTCCTCAACATAAAGAGGACATGGAACTATTGGAACAAGTCCAGAGGAGGGCCACGAGGATGGTCGCGGGACTGGAGCACCTCCCATATGAAGATAGCCAACCCAGGTGCAGGGCATTGCACTTGGCCTTGTTGAACCTTTTGAGGTTCACATGGGCCCACTTCTCAAACTTGTCTACATCTTCTGGATGGCTGGCATCCCATCCCTCAGGCATGTCAACTGCACCACTCAGCTTGGTGTCATCTGCAAACTTGCTGAGGATGCACTTAATCCTGATGTGTCATTGACCAATATATTAAACAGTACTGGTCCTAATAAGGACTCCTGATGGACATTGCTTGTAACTGATCTCCATCTGGACACTGAGCTGTTGACCACTACCCAGCTATGCAATTATCCAGCCAATTCCTCATCCACTGAACATTCCACCTATCAAATCCATACCTCTTCAATTTGGAGAGAAGACTGTTGTGGGGCACCATGTCAAAGGCTTTACAGAAGTCCAAATGGATGACATCCATAGCTCTTCTTTTGTCCGCTGGTGTAGTCACTTCATTATAGAAAGCTACCAAATTGGTCAGGCAGGACTTGCCTTTGGTGAAGTATGCTGGCTGTCTTGAATCATTTCACTTTGCTTACCATATAGGAGGATCTGTTATGATCTTCCCAGGCTCAGAAGGTAGGCTGACAGGTAGGTAGTTCCCATGGCTCTCTTCTTGGGATGTGATGGAAATCACAGTCAATTAAATTAATTGTTAAAAAATGAGAAGGTCATATTTATAAAATAAAAGATTTTATTTTTTTTTCTCTTCAAAGGCAAAAATGAAAAGTCATTGAACATAGCTTTTCTAATGTTGTTGTAGGGTGTAAAGTTGTGGTAGTATCTAACACAAGAGCTAACTTGGACAAAGATTGTTGCAATAATAGGTAAATTCAGCATTATCTGAGATTGCAAAGGGCAATTAATAGGTTCAGGTCTAGTCTAGTGGAAACTATTTTTGAAATGAACATGTAATAAGCATGGAAGAAAAGCCACATGGCATCGAAGCAAAACCCATGCTGGTATGGATGGGGTGCATCATTTTCAAACTGTAAATTGGTAACTCTCTTAACATCCCATATTCTTGTTCTATCACTGATTTTCATTGCTATGCTCAATTCTATTTAAAACATTTACTATGGCTCTTAGAAATATGAAGTGTGATGGCTCTTAGAATTATGAGGTTTTCATAGGTTTAGTAATATAACTGAAAGTTCATTTGCATTTTCCAGATTACAGTGCTCTGGGTCAGTCCTTCAGAAAGAGAAATATGTACAGATGTTAATTACTGCACGCAGAGACTGAGATTTTTGTGGTAATACTTCACTCAGTGCTGAGTAGAAAGCTTGGGGTATCATAATTAGACAATGGCTACTTACTAGAGGTTAAGGAAAAGACAAGTTTGATAATTGCTTAGTAATGGAGAAGTATCTGTTCTGTATCTATGTACTGTTATGTCATGTTAGCCTGGGGACTGAGTGCACTCTGAACTCCACAAGGGGGTCATTAAGAACAGCCAACATGGTTTTACCAGGGGGAAGTCATGTTTGACCAACCTTACTTCCTTCTATGAGGAAGTGACTAGGTGGAGGGATGATGGTAGAGCGGAAGATGTGGTTTTTCTCAATTTCAGTAAGGCATTTGATACTGTCTCCCACAGCATCCTCATAGGTAAGCTAAGGAAGTGTGGGCTTGACAATCAGGTAGTGAGGTGGATCAAGAAGTGGTTGAAAGGAAGAAGGCAGAGAGTTGTGGTCAATGGGACAGAATCTAGCTGGAGGTCTGTGACTAGTGGAGTCCCTCAGGGGTCAGTGCTGGGACCAGTGCTGTTTAATATTTTCATCAACGACCTGGATGAGGGAACTGAGTGTACCCTCAGCAAGTTCGCTGATGACACTAAACTGGGAGGAGTGGCTGACACACCAGAAGGCTGTGTTGCCATTCAGCGAGACCTGGACAGGCTGGAGAGTTGGGCAGGGAGAAACTTGATGAAATTCAACAAGGGCAAGTGCAGAGTCTTGCATCTGGGGAAGAACAACCCCATGTACCAGTACAGGTTGGGGGTTGACCTGCTGGAAAGGAGTGAAGGGGAAAAGGACCTGGGGGTCCTGGTGGATAGGAGGATGACCATGAGCCAGCAATGTACCCTTGTGGCCAAGAAGGCAAATGGCATCCTAGGGTGCATTAGAAAGGGTGTGGTTAGTAGGGCAAGAGAGGTTCTCCTCCCCCTCTACTCTGCCTTGGTGAGGCCGCATCTGGAATATTGCATCCAGTTCTGGGCCCCTCAGTTCAAGAAGGACAGGGAATTGCTTGAAAGAGTCCAGCACAGAGCCACAAAGATGATGAAGGGAGTGGAACACCTCCCTTATGAGGAGAGGCTGAGGGAGCTGGGTCTCTTTAGCTTGGAGAAGAGGAGACTGAGGGGTGACCTCATCAGTGTTTACAAATATGTAAAGGGTGGGTGTCAGGATGATGGAGCTAGGCTTTTTTCAGTGATATCCAGTGGTAGGACAAGGGGCAATGGGTGTAAACTGGAGCATAGGAGGTTCCACGTTAACACCAGGAAGAACTTCTTTACTGTGAGAGTGACAGAGCACTGGAACAGGTTGCCCAGGGAGGTTGTGGAGTCTCCTATGTTGGAGATATTCAAGGCCTGCCTGGAGAAGTTCCTGTGTGATGTACTCTAGGTTACCCTGCTCTTGCAGGGGGGTTGGACTAGATGATCTTTCGAGGTCCCTTCCAACCCTTGGGATTCTGTGATTCTGTAATTCTGCACACTGCATGTGGGCTGGCAATTAGCAGGAATTACAAGGCATCATAATGTAAGGGACGTGGAGCCCTTGTGCACTCTCATAATGCCACAGAAGTCACTGATGCTCCAACAGTTTGCATCAACAGCAGAATGTGGAAGTCATGGCCCATGGACCACTATGGCTGAAGTACCACTAATAGGAACATGCTGTAGAAATTATTCTAAGATACTTGTTTACCTAAAAAAAAAAAAAAGGAGTTTAACCATCATTCTTCTCTACTGATGTTTTAATTGAAAATGAAATGTTTACAAAATCAATTAAATCCTCCTTCTGAGGAGCTGTATTTCAAAAAGCAATTAACAGTCTTTGAAGAAATTGTGCAGACATTCTCAGGGCTATTTATATCTTTTAGGATAATGTTTTCATGCACTAGTTTTACAGAAATAACGGGTTTATTGCACTGATGTGATTATGTTTTATGCAACTTAGGTATGCTATAGCTGTTGACCTTTTTAGTGCAACCAAAGCAGATGAGCCTGATGCATCACCCCAAGAAGAATAGTTTGAGCTAGATATATTTAAAGTATACAAGTCATATGAATAGCTCATTAACCTTCACTCTTCCATGCACACTCCTTAAATAAAAAAGCATGTTACTAAGATTACTCAAGGTTAAGCAATAACTATAAGCGTAAATATGAATACATAAATGAATCTGAAGTGAGTTAAACAAAAGTTCTTCATGGTTCTCACTGAGAAACATTGTTATTAATACTAGGAGTTTATTAGAGTTTATTTGTTAACTTCTACTGGAGGTTCTCTATCCTGCTGCAGCCTGCTGTAACAGTAATAGCACATATTACAAGCTTAATAGTATACAGATCCCTGAGGTAGATAAATGCTATTACAATCATTTTAATCTCTTATAGGAAATTATAATTTATAAAGCATGTCCTGTAGGTGAATGAAACTTAAATATACTGTATATCAAGGTGGTTATATTCCACATGTCATTTTTATTCACTGAAGTTGCCAACTGAAAACAAATATAAGTTTAGTGTGCGTGTTAAGACATACCAGTATTCAGCAGCTGTTCCATTCTAGAGCCTAGAATGGGTTCAGATAACCTAGAGTTTAGATACTTGAATGTTTCACAAGCAATGCCCTTGCACAAGTAGATAAGAAAATGCCGTAATTTCCAGTCTGTGTAGTGGGGCAAGAAAGAATATGACTTTAATATCATATAAGATTTACTGTCAGGATAGGCTGAATAGGTTCCTCGTTTTAAGTATGTTTTAGCTTAGCAAGAAAAAAGCATAATGTCAGCATGATATAAGAATATTACAGCACTTTTCTAGACATATTATTTGGCTTTAACCGTCTTTTATGCCCCTGCAGTTTCTCTCTCGTTTGTTATCAAACCTTTAGGTTCTGTGATAAAAAAGGCAAAAATTCTACTGATAGACAATTCCTTACTTTTTAATAAAGAGACAAAGAACTAATATTACAATGCTACTTTGTGTACCGAATAAGACAGGGTCCTATAGAAAAAATAATATGTGATCATGTAATCAGAGATTGTACTTTAAACCATATGTGGGAGATAAGACAGTTAAATAAACAGTTCTCTGTCATTTCTTAGCTTTTCATTAACATTTTCTAAGTTTTATTGGTAATTACTTATATTGAAAGAAAAAGAATAGAAACAGTTACATCACTGGAGATGCCTTGAGACTTCAGCTGTAGGTAGTGCTGTAAGATCGCTTTACATGGGCAATAACAGTGGAATACTGGTGTTGCATAAATCAGGTTATGTATCTTTTGACCTATACTTCTGAATGTTCACAGCCAACGGCACCAAGTAGCAAACTCCCCAAAGCAAAATCTCCGCCTTGCCTAGGAAAAATGTTGTTCAACAGTGGGAAGGTGTTTTATGAGTATCTGTCAAGTTATAACACACAAGCTATGAATTGTGTGTTACATTCACAAACAAGTAAAAGAAGACCAAGAAAAAAAAGGAAAGAAAAAACTACAAGAGAGTGCTGGAATCAAGTAGCAATTTTAAGTGGGATGCTGTAGCATATTTGTGAGTATTTATTCTGTGTGAATATTTTCTGAAAGTATATATTGGAAAGTTTGGCTCTACAAATGCTCTGTGTTAATAAAATCGGGAAAGTTACACCTTCTGTGTCTCTCCAGTAAACACCTGGGAAAACATCATAACTTAATGTGCTCCAGGTCAATAAAATGGAAACATAGCAGTGATTGTTCAGCTTCGCATTTGTTTTTCATGTCTCCTCACCATTTTTTCCACTTGACTTTTCCTTAGTTACTTGTGAAGTCCAGCCATCCTTTATAATGTTTCCTCTAACTTTTACCAGCTCCTTACACTGACCTGACACATCCAACAGCTTATAATATCATATACAGTAGTCCTTCATATTTGTTGTTAAAGAAAATTCTCCACCTTAAGTTTCCCACAGCAGAGTCTCAGACATCCAATTCTTAGAAAAATAATTTAATAATTGAGTGGTCCAGGAATAGGAACAAGTTGAGCTGGGTGCCTCCAGGGAGGGACCTAGAACAAAGAAATTACTGGGGTTTTATAACTTTACAATCTATGCACACAGCTATCACAGGCTCTTCTCTCGCCTGGTATGCATCTCTTGATCCCATAGAGAATTTTGGTATGGCGTCTCCTCATCCATCTTTGGTTCTTTTTCATTGTCTCAAAGTGGGACATAAATTTCTTCTTGTCTTTCAGGTTGTTGCTCCTTGCTAATGGATGCAATTCCTTTATCTTTCAATTTGCACTGGTCTCAAAGCCTTTGTTTACATAACTAAACACAGGTTGTAAATAAAGTTTAGCTTTATCTAAGTGAGAGTTAGCTGCTTGCAACTTAAGTCTCCAGCAATTTCAGTTTCCCATGCTAAGGGACTACTCATGCTAAGCAAAACCTTCTAGTCAAAAAAAAAAAAAAAAAGAACCAGTTAAAGGAATTAATCTGTCTAAATTTAATGCACAACATTGTTTGGTTAACCTCAAGCCAGGGCTTAGTCAGCAACCTGATCATTTGCCTATAGCATTCACTATTAATATAGGATTTAAGAAGTATAATGCACTGGTGAACAAACCACAGCTATTTCACTGGAATTGTCAGACAGAATGAGGAAGCAGTTAATTGTCCATGGGTTTGTTACCACGCAAGAAAGTAAAAAGCCACTAGTCAGAGAAGAGATGCCTGTAAGGAATAGTGCCCTCTCTACTTTTAATAATAAATAGTGTAAGGGCCTGGCTTGGTATGATAGGTGTAGCAGCAGAAACACTGAAAAACTGAAATACATAGCAGACATCTGAAAACTATTTGAAAGATGCCCCTGACAAAAACTGAGAGAACATCTCAGCAGAGGCTCTGAAATCTGAGTACCTATTTCTTGTCTCGTAAATGCAAGGAAAGTGAATTTTGAATATCACCTTTTGTAAATAAAAAGGACGTAATGCCTCTGATAACAACACACTCAGATGGTGGTTTTGTGAGGATTGAAGTAGATGAACAGACCACTGTTGTAGCCCCTGTGGCACATGAGAGGAAGATGCTAAAGGAAACAGAATAATACCAAGTCATGAGCCTGGACTTTGAGTAGGACTCAATGTTTTATCAATAGAAATGCAGAAACCAGCTTCCAATCAGCATGTGCTCAGAACAAACAGCATGGAAGAACCATGGAAGTTTATTAGAATCAGCAGAGAGGGGTGGACAATAGACACAATGTTTTCCGCTTTGGAGAGCAATCAGATAGTGCATAATTCTGGATGCCATTGTAAAGTGGATGGTTTGGGGGTTTTTTGGTGGGTTTTTTTTTTTTTTGTATAGTTGTGTCAGTAAGAAAGTCAGTGATGTCAGTACTATGGAAAAACAGACTGCTGTGGGAATTCATCATTCTTCTGTTGAGCTTGGTGGCATAGGTAGAGCAGCTAGAGTTTAAGAGATGGTTGCTACTCAAGGATGAATGGAGGAAAGGGGAAGAAGGGCATGGTCTTGCAGCTGATGGTGAAGACTATGCAAAAACACAACAGTAGGCCACATTGAATGGTAAGGTTTCTATCAGCATGCAGCAGTGTGAGAAGAATCAGCTCCATTCATTTTCCTTCCTGAAGCTCAGATCACAGTTGAAGTGGTAAGTGGTGTCTTTTAGATCCTTCTAAGTTGTAGGTAGGGGAAAGGATATTTAAGTCAATAAAGAAGTTGTTGGACTGAATAGGAAAGAAGAACTAAGTTCTGTACATAACTTTCCTCTAACCACTTTGCAGGAGCTGAAAGCCCTCCTTAAGACAAGCTGCTGAACACTTTCAAGAGGTGTTTTCACATTCCTTACAATGGTGTGAAGGAGACTTGTCACTTATTCAAATTTAAAATCAATAACAGTTCTGGAAGAAAAGAACGTATAAAATGTTATTGAGGAAGGTAGTTTCAGGCAATTGCTAATTAAGCAGATGTAAACCTTCTCTGTAAGAACACCTAAAAACTCAATGAACAATGAACTAGTGCTAGACAAAATCAGGATGTTCTGCCAGCATTCACACCCTTGGGATGCGGCAATAAATGGATGGAATTGGCCTGTGATTATGTTCTCTGTGATACTTCATATGACTTGGCAATAAACCTCGAGGCTCCAAGCACATGCTTGCAACAACAAATCAGTGTTGCGGCTGCTGCTAGGTTCATGTTCCTGAGATGATATTTCTTTGATAAGGTCATATTGCTGGTTGCTTAATACTCTTTTCAATATTAGGTGGTTTAACACAATGCTGGAAAGAGCATAAAAAGAAACAGGCTCACCACAGGTAATCAAAAAACATTGACAAATTTGCTATATGCTGACAGAGTGGAGACAGTTAAGGATGACAAATTTATGACATTTTGACCATTAACTGGGAAGCCAAGTGTATCACTAGAAAACAAAAGGAGAATGGCTGATGCAGAAGGTGGCTTATAATGGAAATCAACATCATGTGAAATCATCTATACCCTTAAAAGACAAATTACAGATATGATTGAGATGGGAACTGGATGTTGTGGTCCATTCATTTAATTTCATGCCAACTGCTTTACAGTTTTCATTTGTGATCAGATTTGCTGTTTTGAAGGTAAAAACTGCTAGAATAAAAAAATAGCTAAAAAGAAGGTTTTCCAGCAAAAGAGGCTTTCCAGCCATGCCTCCTGTGTGGATGGCTCTGTGTGCATTGTGTGTCTCTACTGGGAGTGCACACTCAGCTTTACTCCTGGCAGCACACAACAGCAGCACCCTCCCTTCTGCCCAGTAGATCTCAGATTCTACCACATTTAGCTCTAGTGGGTCAGGCAAGGTCATGAAATCCACCATATTCAACTATGTCTAGTAGACTGTGGATCTTAGGGCACATGGGCACAGCTGGTGCCTGATATCTCTGTGGCACCCAACATTAGGTATGTAAAAGATCTTACCAGTAACAGTGACGTATATTGACATTATATTAAACTGAACAGGAATTATTTCAAAAGTGATATCAACTGGTTTAAAGACCACCTCTATTTTGAATAATCCCAAGAGGTAGGTAGATATTTCTACATGTTTCTTTATAAAAATATCACTTTGCATCAGTTTATTCTCTATCAGAATTTAGAATATGGTTAGAAGTAGTCTGCATATGTAACAACAAAGCAAATTTATTGTTAGACTTAATGCATTTTTTTGAATATAGAATGAACTGCTTTCCATGCTTGAGTATTGTGATTAGTATGTATAGAACAGAGTTTTGTGCCATCAGAAATTAAACACTATAAAAGGCACAATACACAAGTGTACAGTGAAAATACACTGACAAATACATTGTATAATATTTATTACTTTTCTTCTGCTTTACTAAGGGAACTTTGTAATTTCTAAGCACGTGATTTTGGGAGTGTAGTATGTTAAATTCAACAGCATTTTCAACCAAAATGAGGAGACCAGAGGAGACATATGTGAATCCTGTGTAAATGAGTGGGGCAAATAATCATAACTTGTAGGGTATCAAACATAAGGTTATTTAATATTAAGAGTAACTGTTAAGAAATAAGTTGTCATATGCAAAAATGTAAGAATGCCTATAAAAGAGTAGAACATAGGCTTATCCTAGCTGGTATTCTCCCTTGAGAGATAAGTTGAAGCCGATACTCTAAATGTAAGTGAACTCTTGGGTAATACAAAACCCCGTTGTATGATGATAGACTGTAGTAAAGGGAACTTCCTTCCTGACCTCTACAGACAATTAGCTTCCTCCTTCCATCATGAAGTTTAACAACCTGTGTCACTATATTCCCTTACGTAGGCAGAATGCTAATGTTATTATTAAATTAGAATGTTAAGTTGAAAAACTTCTTTCCAGTATGTCATGTTATGTCAATTACTAAAATTATTCTGTTTCATCCTATGGAAGGGCTAAAGGATAACATCTTCTGTCAACACATGTGGAGAAAAAAACCCAAAATAATTTCACAAGAATTTAAATTATCTATAGTGATTAAAAGAATGATAAGGTGAAACTAGTGTTTAATCAGAGGAATAGTCATCTAAAACTGCTGAGAAGTGTGGAGTTTCCAGGAAAGTTCTCACTGAAGAAATTTAAAAAGCCTGGATAAAAAATTATCCATTTCTTTCATTGTGCATTTTCTTAGGATGTGGTAATACAACGTAATTCTCAAGCTCAATTTTCCCTAGCTGGCTGCAGAATGATGTTTTGCTCTTAAAAATAATAGAATATTTCAGGAAGTATCTTAATACAGTGACAGAGGCTTTGGTGGGCATGTGCTGTAGCAACCAGAGAATTTAGATAGTTAAATCTGAAAAGAGGCAGTTTTTCTTTCCAGACTAAGGCTTGAGACAGGTTTTCTGACACTGCCTGCAATTTTTTAGTGGACCCAGAGTAAAATTCAGGCAACATAGTCTGATTAATATTTTGCTCCCCACAAACTAGGGTGTGGAATGAATCACTGAAGCAGCATTTCTGTTTCTGTGGTATGCTTCACTGCAGGTACAGTTAAGATGCTTTCTCAGGATAATATTTTGTCCTTACAAAAATGTATTTAATTTAATTTTTAATTCCTCCATCATCAGCACAATGAAAAAAAAACCCTAACACTGGGTCATCCTTATGGAAGTGTCCTACATAAAGTATTTCAGTCTTTTTTTACCTGTCTCCAGAGATGTAGAACCTTTTTATGAATTCCTCCTTGCTTTCTCTGGATTTTCTCCATTCTTCCATGGCCCTGCATGACCTCTTGTATTTATCTGAAACTTGGAATTCTTATAAACATGTAGCATCCAGTGGTGAATTTGAGCTATCAGTGAAGGAATACACTTTACTGATTCCCAGAACAGTTAATGTACTTTGCTCCTTCTGTCTGTAAAACTTTTCCAATTTTATTTTCCATTTCTTTACAGATTTGTTTGGTTGGATTTTTAACACCATGTGTGGCACCTTTAGTGATATGAGAGTACAATAACAACATGAACCTCTCCAGTGGGTCATAGAATCCTTCCCTCTTCTGTTTTTGAAAAAATACCTTCCAATAAACACCTCTGCACTTCATCTCCTCAATCTTCATTTAAGAAAATGATGAAAAAAGGATGCTGTTTCTATGTGTTTTACTGACATTCTGAGTGTTGTGTCTATCTATCTGTCATATAATGACTGTAATTTCTATAAATCTTACTGAATCCTTAACTACCCCTAGGGACACATTGACAGTATAAGGCAGTGTTACACATGGGCACCATTCCATGTTAACTTCCTCACTTTTCCAACAGCCAGACTTCAAAAGAAGCTTATACCAGCCTTACAAAATGTATCTCATGTTCCCAGTGAGATTGCTTTTATGGCAGACCTTTGGTGTGCATCAAGGAAGCTACATTTTTCTTTCATTACTTAGAGAGTTTGTCCTGGTGACTAGGTCTGATGGGAACTGGTAGGCTTCCTCCAGAAATACTTCTGCCACATTCTTATCTCCCCTCTGAGGCAGAGCTAAAAAGTAGTTAAAAAATCATTAATTGTGGCAGCTGGCAACCAAAAAATGTGATTTGAATTTCTTAATCTTTGAAAGAAATTAATGGAGGTCACTACCAATGGAGTTATTATCTGATGATATTTTGTATTGTTTCCTGCCAAAGAACTATAGTCAGGCTAGGTGAGAATGACTGGATATGGAGATTAAATGTGGCTATGATAGAAGTATCTTACTGTAAGAAAAAGCAAAACAGAAGTGAAACATGGCATACTTTACCTAAAATTAATACTTAAGCAACCACTGCAGAAATATTCCTTAGTTTTTAAAGGACCTTCTTTAACCTAAGGAAAAAAAATCCAAGAAGCATTTTCTTTCTTATTAAATGCTTTGACCGATTTATGAAGTTTAATTTATATGAAGATCTTCACAAAAATTAACTGTAAATCTGAAGAGCAAACCATACTGAAACATGCAAATACCATTACAATTTGAAATCAAAGATAGATTTGAATTAAAAAAAAACCATACATCTCTATTCTTGACTTTTCTGCTAGGAACAAATGTCTGTTTTCTGAAGAAAACTGCTGATTTTTTTATATATATATATATATATATATTCTTTCAGTCTTTTAATTAAGCTAAACCATTTAAATCATAGAATCATAGAATGTACAACAGCAGTAATGAAACCTTGCTCACTGTGAAAGTAACCTGTATTTGGGTTCTCTGATGTCTGATATAACACAGTCTTTCTTGTGATGAAAGCCCTCTACTCCACCAATCTTCACAGCGTCTGTTGAAATACTTTGTTTTAGTATCTCAGATCAGTTCAAAAAGTACTGGGGACATACATTCACCTGCAGTTAAAGACTCTAATTGCTTAGGAAGTTAGGTTAATATCGGTAATTAAGGTGTCTTCCAAGAAGAAATCTTTTTTTAATAAGGCTTTTTTTTGCTGTTTGTTGGTTGTTTTGTTCTTTGTTTTTGGCTTATTTTTATTTTATTTTTAATTGTTACCCTTTTCATGTACTAGAATCATGTTACATCATAATTAAAAGAAACAAAAAATATTGCTAGGGCAAAAAAAGATCCTGTGGTATGCGACTATTCCAAATGCTTCTCTGACATTGCGGTGTTATGAAAGAGGAGATGGAATATGTGACCTTTATAGTGTCAGTCATTTTTTAACTTAATTGGAAAAATCTCAGAATAGCTCTAGAGGAAAATTCTTTTGGAGCATTTTATGACTAGAATTTTAGTATTAAATCTAGGAAATTGATGTATTTGCAGAAAGAGGTCACAAGTGAAGGAGAACTTGCAGATGTGTATGACTGTAGGCAGTAGAGGCATATTACGCACTCACATTAATCTTTTCAAGTGACATGAAATTTTATGAAAGCAGGTTTGTAATCATAGTACTATAGTTCAGTGATCAGTAAATATTCTGGGAAATGTTCTTTGTGATCGTGAAGTGTTAAATATGCTCTTGAAAGAATTTAGAAATAAATGTAAAAGGCAATGCAAACAAACAGAGATTAAGCCAGTGATGTACAAAAGGTATAAAACTAGAAACATAAGGTAAGTGATGAGGTTTTCGTTGGCTTTTTGATTCTAGTGGACTCCTACAGATAAAATCTCTAGGCTACAACATATGACCATTATTATCTCAAGTCAGGGCACCACTATACTGTCTCTCTCAGAGTGAGACTAATACAAAACTGTGGATGTCAGCTGAAAGTCATTATCTTCAGGTTTTCCGTTATTAAAAAAAAAAGACTAAAAATGAAAGCACTTGAATGCTTAATCTAGCTCATAAATAGTCCTATGCTCTTATTTTGTATTTTTTTTTCCAAAAAACCCTATGCCATTTAATCCTCATTGTTAAAATGACCAGTTGCCTCATTACATATTCCCAATCCATTAAAGGTAAGAAAAGTCTTTGCATATTCTCACCCCTGAGATAACAACAAGGATACTAAAGTTGCTTTCAGGAGTAAAAAATTCTTTCTCTTAGGGGATCAAGTAGGTTTTCTGAAGTGTGATGATTTATCAGTAGACTCTATATCAGAGAAGAAAAGTGATTTCTTGATATTAAGAATCACAAAACTCTGCAAAATTCGTTCTTAAGATATTCTACTGAATTGAGTGGTAGAAGTGTGCCATGGTTAGCACCCTGGCAATCTTTCTTTGGTCTGTTCTTAGCCCATGTCACTTACTTGCATTCTCCTTTTGTTATTGTCAGCTCTTCATGCATGTTGATTCACTGCTGAGGTTGATTTTAAGTATGTTGAAAATGAAAGAGGGTTCTGGAGCACAGATAAACTGGACTCAGAATGCACAATGGGGATGCTGGACACACTTCTTTGCCCAGAACTTTTATTGAAATGAAAACGAGAAAAGTGGTTGTTATGAGAACTGTCTTTAGAAAAGGTGAAGCCTTCACATGATAGGTATAGATGAGAATTTATGGAGCCTAGAAGATCTTTTATGCACTTAAGGAACTACTCAGTACATCCTAAAAGCTTCTCTTACAGCCACACTACATTGTGTGCTGTCTACCTAATTTCTCTCTTTCTCTCTTCAGTGTCCACATTGTCTGGATTGATCATGTGGCAGCTTGGTGATAAAGCCTACACCAAATTATACTGAAAGCTTTGTTTCTGTTGATCGCTGTGCAGCTTCTAAACTGAGCTAAATACTGTAATCTGAACTTCCTGTTAATGTTTCTTGTTAATGCTGTTAACAGAGCAATATAAAATTATTGAAGAAATGTGTTGAATGGGTAAGAGGAATTTCTCAGGTTGTCTCTTTTTAAATAAACTATCATGCAGATAGTTTTGTATACAAAACTGAAATTTTATATCAATTATATATACATATTTCTAGTTATCCGTACTTGTTAATGATTAAAGTGTATACAAAGAAATCTTCCAGAAAGTCACCCAAAGCAGGAGTTACTAATTAGAGAGAAAACTAAAAACTAATTTAAATAAAAAAATACAGTTAATACGATTAAAACATAATTGATGCACCTTGTTGGAGAGTTGTCAATAGGGAAAAGAGAATGCAAGAAACTGGAGTGGGGTAGAGGAAGCTTCTGCTATCATAGCAGTACACATGTGTCATAGGTTTTGCAAAAATGCCTATTGCATTTCATCTGAAACTTGAAAATTATATGTATCCAGTAAGAGAAGAGCAATCTACAGGATGAATGTTTAAGAATTTTGGAGTTGTCTACATATTGGGGAGGGGGTTTAAACCCCACTTACTGAGGAAGCCAATCCAGGAAAAAGAAGTAGAAAATTACTCATACTGTGTCTCATTACAGGGTGTAAGAAAAAAAAATACAGAATTGCATGGCATGTGTGGTCTTAAACTGCAGTTTTAGCACAGCAAATGTATTTTTATTACTACTATTTGTAGTGCTGAGTAATATTGAGCTCTGGCTATTGTACCCAGCAGAGGTCCCAAAAAAATTCTGGATCCAACCTGTGACTTGTCTTACTGTAAGGAAGAGGTCTTGCTGCTGCAAAAATCTCATAACTACCTACAGCCTTTGCCAGGAACCAGAAAAGTAGTTAAAACTTTTCAAGGGCAAGGATGCTATGTGAGCACAAAACCAGAAGGTGAAAAGCATGTTAGTCTGTTGTTCAGACATGTAAATAGTCTGTGCATAGGATAAGCTTGTGTTTAATTAAGAAATAGATAGATTACTCAAGGCTCAAGTAGAATGACTTGTCTTAGTTTAAAAGGTAAATGATTGCTGCTGTACAAACAGGAGTCCAAATTCTATCTCCACACAGGGCCACCTAAAAGTTAAACCATACATTTAAGAGCATAGTTCAGATGTTTCTTGTACATCAACAGACTTGAGGTTAACCAGTTCCCTGGGGAGCTTGCTCCAGTACTTGGCCACCTTCTAAATGGAAAACTTTTCCTAACATCTGAATTTTCACTGATACAACATTAAGGCATTCCATTGTGTTCTATCACTGGACACCAGAGAGATCATCACCTCCCTTTCTGCTCACCTTCATAAGGAAGTTGTAGACAGCACTGAGTGCACTCCTCAGGCTCCCCTTCTCTAAGCTGAACAAAAGTAGTATCCTTAGCTTCTCTTTATAAGTCATGACCTTTAGTCTTTTCAACATCTTTGTTGCCCTCTTTTGGAGACTTTCTAATATTTCTATGTCCTTTTATTGGGGGACCCAAAACACAGTTCCCTAGGTAAGGCTGCTTCAGTGCAGAATATGGTGGGGCAATCATCAGTTTTGGCTGGTTACCTATACTGGGCTTAATGCAGCCCAGGATATGGTTGTCCCTTTTGGCCATCAGCACAAGTTGTCGACACATTGAGCTTGCCATTAACTAAAACCCCCATATGCCTTTCTGCAGAGCTGCACTCCAGCCCCTTGCCCCCAGTCTGTACAGGACTATATCCAGGACTACACCATTACAAGTGCAGAATTCAGCATTTGTACTTCTTAAATTTCACGAGACTGGGGTTTGACCAATACTCTAATCTATCAAGATCTCTCTTGAAGGCCTCTCTACCCCTGAGGGAATCAACAGTTCCTCCTAATTTGGTATTGCTGGCAGACTTATTCAGTGTACTCAAATCCAGTGTCCAGGTTACTGCTGAATGCCATTTTCACTCTGAGAATTCAGTTCTTAAAAAACGCCCTAAGCCAGCTGGAAAAAAAAATAAAATAAATGCTAGAATTATATTTATAGCCATATCACTGTGTCTCATTATTATTACTAAGTCAGCAATGGATTAAGGCATAAGTCTGCAGATGCAGGAGAGGGATTCATTGCAGTGTTTGCAGAAGCTAGAATGGCATCCTAAGCAGAAAAGTTTAAAGAGTTCATGTCTTTTGAGACCATACCTTCAGGGAATATTGCTCTTTTCCTTTGATGTTCAGTAAACATTCACAGGAGACAGGACACCATCAATGGAGAATACACTTTCTATTTTCACTTGAAATAAAAGCCTTGAAAAGGAGCATCAGTAAATGGAATTGTCAACTGTGTGTAAAAAATTCCCTACCTAATATCATTGTTTACATCTGAATTTTCTGTAGGGAAATCAGTAAGGTTACAGAGATAGAAAAAGTTAAATATTGAACTGTTTTACTTACTATGAAAAAACTGAGCATTTCCCCCCATTGTTTATTTCCCTGTGAAGCCTGTGCTAAGTTAATAATAGCTGTGCCTTTCCAGCTGGATATATGTGTTCTCTGTAATGCATGACAAATTCTGAGAGGACCAAAACATGTAAAAGGGAAATTTATCTATGAAGGCAAGATAAAGATAAATGTTATCTACTTATTTAATTCTTTAAACTACTTTATTTAATAACATGAAAATGGTCAATGATTACCTACATTGAGTATGTTAAAACTCCCCAGGAAGCAAACTGTATTAACAGCAATACAAAACTATACATTTAGGCAAAATTCACTGATGTCCACGAAATACTAGCAGCAAGTTCAATGTTAAAATATTCTCCAGCTGTGATATTGATAACTAGCTTAAACATTTTCAAATTATCTGCAAAGTTAGAACCCCATATTCAAGCCTCTGCCATTTGCCAAAACCGACCTTGCAAAGTAGGAGTAGTAAATTTTAACAAAACCAGAAATCTAATCCTGTGTCAGCTTTAACAACTCCCCAGTCCTAAATAAGGAACAGGAACATCACTACTGTCTTTCAGCAGTCAGAACTCAAATAATACAATGATTAACAGCAGAATCATAAACCTCCTATGCCAATCTAGTTAGCTTGCGCTAAATCAAACTTGGGAATATAACTCAAAAATTCTCTGAGTCTCGATTAACATCACACCCCTTGGTACTGATGTACCTTGATGTAAAAACTAGGAAAATATAACAGAAAACTGTCTTGAAAGAGGGTAGTCCTGGTCTATTCTCCCTCTTTCCCTATATTAACCATGAATTCTAGGACTCTTGCTGCGCAAGATCGTGGTTTGCCAGAGAACTTTTCCTTCTACTAGGTTTATTTGCCAGTACACCAACTAGCTGAACCCCATCAATCAACAGCTGCATAAAGCCTCACAAGTATATGACTGTATCATTAAAAATAGGAATTTGCCTTAAACATATCTTAATTAGTTATTTTCAGTAGAAGTTATGGAGAAAGTACACTTATTTTTTGAGTGAGAGGTTCTAGGAAACACCATTGACCTTCCAGCTCTATTCACAAACTTTTTATGAATACCTATCACATATTCAGCCCACACATGCAAGCTGAAAACTGCTAAGGCATGTGGATGAGGCATTTTGTTCATAAAGCAAGAATATAGAGAGAAACATGTCAAGATCAACACTCTTTGTAGTCCGATAGAGGATGCAGGACCTTTACAAGGATGCAAATTAAGTTTTGTTCAAAGAATAATCATCTGCCTAGAGTAAATTAGCAGCTGCTGAGTCAGCAACCCTGGCTAGTTCATACATTAGGCTTAACTTCTATGGGATCAGAGGTCTAGATGCTAAAGTGAAGATTACTTAGAAACAGCAAGCAAGAGAAAAATATTTTATGGTTAGCTCTTTGAGATAGCCCTATACATCTTTGATGTGGTGCTTATGGTGCTCAAAGCCCTACATTACCTGTTTCATTGTTCTTCAGATTATGCATATAATACTCTGCATATCCCAAAACATGAGCTGAAGTAAGTGTAATGTTTATACGCATGAAGGGTTTGGAAAATGTATCTTTCTATATAGAAATGTGTACATATCAGAAATGTTACATTAGTGGCATATATAGAGGTTCAAGTTATACAAATGAGAATACTACCTCCTAAACAGAAATTATACACTCTACACTATTCTGTATAAATCCTTTCAAGTTTAAAAGACAACTTGCAACGTGTTATTTGAGTAACATCATGTAAATGATCACAATGACTATAATGCAGATATGTTTAAACTGAAAATTTTTGGTAATGAATCTTTTGATTTTGTTGCCCATTAGATTGATGCAACTTATAGCTCTTCCACACCAAAGGAATTGAAATGAAGTTATGTATAAAAGATCAATTTTCTTATTTAACCAAATAAGAAAACTGATCTTCACCAGTCTTCATCGTATCTTCATGAAATTATAGCCTAGAATGTATAGGCCTGAAGATTAGGTAATTAAAAAAAAACCCAACAAACACACCCACACAGAAAAAGGCTGACCCACCCTGGAGTATAAGTAACTCAGGTGATAATTTAGGGAAAATTCACACAATTTTTTTTTTGAATATAGCAAAGTCTGTGGAGTCCACAGAAAGATTGCTTGTTATAATTTACTTGGATTCTACCCTACACCAATCACATCCAGCATACCAAAAAGAGTGTTATGTTACGAAGTTGAAGCTCTAGAGTAATTTACCTATTTCTAACAAAGGGCTGGGAGAGGAAACTGAACAAAAGAAGTGTAACCACTTTGGATTCTGAATACAAAAATACACTATGAACCGCAGTGGACAATGCTTAAGTCACAGGTTGTAAAACTAGTATGGACACTGAGATAATGTAGTCTGCTTTCATGTCTGAGATCAGAGGATGCTTGTATTTCTATCCCAATATAAATACTGCTACAGAAAATGTGATCTAACAACAACTCTTTTTGGGGAAAAAAATGGTTTAATGGTTAAGTACCATAACTGCTGCAATAGAGCAAGTTTTTTCTGGTCTACACTTTCCCACTGTCAGTTTTCAGCAATGTTTTTATGTTTTTACTAATTAAAAGATTCTTTCTATGTATGTATGTATGTAAGGACTACGTTCAATAAAATTATTACCCTTCTTTTCATTATATAGATCTTAAAAATATCTTTCTCTAATTTTTTCCTAGCTATTTAATAATTCTCATTACAAGTTTATATTCTCATACCAATTATTCCACCTTTTTTTTTTTTTTTGCCTAAGATGAATGTGGATCTGACAGAACTGCAAAAATCCATTTCAGAAACAAAGAACTGTTAAGTTTGGTAGGGATCTCTGGAGGTCATCTGATCCAACTCACCTGCTCAAGCAGTGTCACCTAGACCCAGCTGACAAGGACCATGCCCAGATGGAGTGTTTCCAAGGATGGAGACTCCACAACCTCTCTGGGTAACCTATGCTAGTGCTTTGTCACCCTCACAGTAAAGTGTTTCCTATGTTTCAGTGTCATGGTTTGAGCATGTTTTGAGGGTGTTTTTGTTCAAGGTTTTTTCCAGCCAGGGGGAGTCTGGGAGGAAGGAGAGACAGGACACCTGACCCAGGCTAGCCAATGAGGTATTCCATACCATAGCACGTGATGCCCAGGATGCATACTGGGAAAGAGAAGGCTGGAGGGGAGAGCTCTGGAGGAAAATGGAGGAGGGAGCACGCGGTGCTTGGCCGGGCAGGGTGGAGTGAGTTATGGGTCGGTGGCTGGTGGGGTGTTGTATTCTTTTCACTTGCTGTTTGCTGTATCATTATTATTTGTAGTAGTAAATGGCAGTAGGGGTTTTGTGTTATGCCTTAGCAATTAAACCGTTCTTATCTCAATCCGTGGGGGCTACATTCTTTACATTCTCCTTCCTAACTCTCAGGGAGTTGGGGGACTTGGTTTAAACTACGACATTCAGTTTGTGCCCATTGCCTCTAGTCCTCTCACAGCCTGTTTTCTTCTTCTTCATTCCCTCCCATCAGGTATTTATACATTTTCTCTGAGCATCCTCTTTTCCAGGCTGAGCAGTCCTAGCTCTCCCTGACTCTCATGACGTATTCCAGTTGCTTAATCACCTCTGTAGCTCTTTGCTGGACTCCCTGAAGTAGTTCTGAGTCTCTCTAGTACTGGAGAACCCAGAACTGGACACAGTGCTCCAGACATGGTCTCACCAGTGCTGAATAAAGGAGAAGGAGCACTTACTTTCATCTGCTGGCGATGCTTTGCCTAAGGCAGCTCAAGCTAACATCTGGCTTCTTTGTGGCAAGGACACATTGATGACTCATGTCCAAGTTGGTGTCCAACAGGTCTCCCAGGTCCTTTTTTACACAGCTGGGTTTCTCACAGAATATGCTGGTGCATGGGATGTTTCCTTACCAGGTGCAGAACTTTGCACTTGCCTTTCTTGGACTGATTATGTTCCTGTCAGGCCACTTCTCTAGCCTGTCTCTCTCTTTCAAAATACAGGTGTAATATTTGTTTTATTTCAGTCTTTTGGGTCTCTACTAGTGTTTTGGTTGCTATTGAAAATCACCAGTACTGCAAAAAGATGCTCATCCAGCATTTTCCAACTGTTGCTTTAAATCACAAAGTCCATAAGAACGAAAATATTCTCTCATGCAACTTTCACTCCAAGAATTAGAATGCAAACTTAAATAGTCCTCATTTGGAGTCTGATTTATTTTACCTCTGCACTAAAAGTACTAGCCTTTTGCCATTCTTTTCAAATGCCAGACACAGTAATCAGTCCAGGCAACTCTGGAAGCAACAGCTCAAAATGATAAGTTAGTAGATGAGAGGACTCTGAGCACTGTGTGCAAGTGCAGGACTCCTGAAGGGTTTTTCTAACAACTAAAAGCATCAATCTCTGAACAAGATCAACCCTCCCTGGAACAAGCCACACATCTTGTAGCTGTTAGATGATGAATAGTTTCAATGTTGTTCATTCATAGCAAACTTTTTCTTGGTAAGAATTTTTTTTTTTTTTAAATCTAAGCATTTGCTGTTGCTTGATTCTGCAATAAATAATATCACACTAATATAATGCTATCAACAAGACTGACACAGTCTAGTTAAAAAGGGTTATATTGAAAGAATGTCTGAAAACTAACGTGGGCAGCCTCACCCCATTACCCTTACTGTTGCTGTTTCACTGAGCTTAAGCTCAGTATATTGAGAACAGAAAATCATTCCCACATATAGCTAATTCCTATAACTAATTAGTACAGAATCAGATTTCCTGGTAGATGAGTACCCTGAAGGTACTAAAATATCACAAAATGCCATACATGGTTTTTCAGGCACCAGTACACTGCATCTTCTGTAAAAAAAACAGATAAAATACAGTAATTCAATAGAGGAGGTATTTAAGCTGTTAAATTATAGCTCATACATCTTGTATAGGCAGATAATTTTCAATGTAATTAAACTAAGTTGACTTCATCTCTGCCTAGGTACTGATTGATCAGTATTTCCAGTGGGTTAGTGAAATTCACAATCTTAGGATTTTGTTATTGGCTTTAATACTTAAATGTGCTAATGATACCCAAGCAAATGGAACAACATCAGTGATGTATGAGAAGTAATTCATATTACTTGTAAGACAGTGCTGGGTGTCTGAGTGTTGATGCTTAATGAAATGTTTTAGTGCCATAATATTTCATAACCTATCTACAAAGTGCAGTCAATACAAACTAAATGTTTATAACAGTTGATTGTCATCTTAGGTGTATCATGCAGAATAAGAAGTACTGTGAAAATTATCACATAAACAGACAAGTGAAGTAAAAGACTTTATGTGATATACTGATGGACAAAATACTTAAAAAAATTTAAGAATAAAAATGGACTTTTAAGCAAGGAACTAATCACAGGAGTGTCAGTATATTATACACAACAGCTGTACTTCCACTGAACTTCTGAGAGCTGCTGGTTCTGCAGAGCATGTCCTTTGTTTCCTTAGTCTTTGGATCTACCTGAAACAGGGTGGTCCAAACATGACAAAACCAATGTCCTCAATAGGAAATCTGAGTGTTCTCAGATAAAGATACTATATGGAGAACATTACCAGTTCTTTGAGTAGGGTTTGACCGTAATAATTCCTTTGTTTCTGCCTGTTGAATCATTACTCTTTGAAGTCATGTTCACTGCTGTTCTCAATCCCATTCTACTGTCTTTTGAATATTTAAACAAAAATCATCAATTTAACTACTGATCCAGAATGGCCAACAGCCTAACACCTTCCAGGATATTCAAAGAGTTAATTTAAACTGTATCAGTTTACAGGTGGAACTGGATCTCAGACTCCCACAGCCTTGGATTGCCCAGAATTTTCCTAGAGCAAATCAGTGCATTAAGATGGGCCACCTTTGCAACTTTAAATCTCCATGACAGTTAGACCCATATTTTGTTTGGACTTACATTCTGGATCTGTTTCTAAGATCCTGCTTTGCTTAGGCAATAGGAGTGCCTTAATTTCTATGAGATTTGTACTAATGACAATATCAAAATATTCATCTTTTCCACCAGTTACACCAGTCATTTCCATAGTCCTGCTGGGAAAAAGGGAATGTAGGTTAGTGGAGCAACTTTCAGATGCATCTCTGTGTGTTTAAAGCACAAAACAAACAACACATTATAATTAATGCACCTCTCAACTTTAACTCCCTTTTTTTTTTTTCCTGGGATGCCTAAACATCTTCAAAGTTAGTAGAAGTTTAAATTTACACTATTTTAAAAAGGTATTCCTTAATATAAGATTTGATTGCAAACATGCTTCTATATGAACTTTATAACCTGGTATTAAAAATTCAAGATACTGCTATGTTCTGTAGCTGATCCAGAAAGAGAATTGGAACTGTATTTATTCTACAATGGGAAGAAGTAAGCTATTAAGTAGTATCTCCACCAAAGATTCTAGCAATTGAAGTTTTACGTCACTTTCTTCATGAATCAGCTGTGCAAGCCTCAGACGTTTTCTAGTGTCTATACAAAAATGTATGAGTTGCTTGTTTTTAAAGTGCCCACTGAGCAGAAAAATAAGTCCATATTATTTTTTACCTTTTGTATAGTTATGTATATTCATTGCTAGTGAAGTATTAGACTGAGCCTTATGGCAACACCTACTCCTTGCTGTTAATCATAAGTAATATGAGCTGTGCCATACAAATTTTGTTATTCTGTGAGTTGAAGCAGTGTCATCAGTTTCAAGGCAAACCACAAAACTAGTCCCCATCTCCCTATCCTTATTTAAGATGCAGCAGTCAAATAGTTTCAAATGATAGGTCACAGCCCTTTTTAAAGCTGCTGTTTATAAGTCCCATTAGCATTGTCTAAGCTGTTTCTTCTGACCTTCTGGCAGCCATCCTTCTAAAAGCACACTTTGGCAATTACTGTATAAATCTGGAAAGAAGTAAGGCATAATTAGCTTGGTTAAACATAAGAAATCACAGGAACAAGATAATTGTGACTGTCTTCAAATACTTTAATCTGATATATTTTTAGTTACTGATCTGATACACTATTACATAGAAAAGACTAACACAGAGAAAAATGTGCTGACCTTTTAGTTCTTAACTCTAGAAAGAGTGAAATTCTAGCAGAGAATGAGTAAATCTTTCTATTATTAAGACTAAATCTAAAACTTTGCAGTTTGTATTTAACTTTTTCATTTCCTCCATTTTATTTCATGATAAAACATTCATTTTAAGAGTATATGACTGTAAACGTGCATAAACCTTCTCCCTCACATTTCTTTCAGCACACATCAAAATATATTAGCTTATCAGCCAGAGAGGCATGCTAACAAGGTAATATTTCTCTTCCCTTTTACATAGTTAAAGAACGGCAGATCTGCATATTTGCCTAGAGAAATGAAGAAATTCAATAGCTCAAGGAGTTTGACAGAAAATTCTCTGTTTCTAAAATCTAACCTTTCTTGGTCAAAGAACTATTAGGAATGAAAGCAAAACATTTTAACCGATGTTATTCATGCCAGTGCAAATGACAGCATTTTCTCACATGAATTGTTATATACAGAGACATGTTTAATGATCCACGGTTTCGCTGATATATGAATATCCAACAAAGTTCTCTTTGGCCTTTATGAAAGCCAACCAACAGAAAGAAAGTGATGAAACCTTTTGATTACTACAAGGCTACTGATGGATGGTATTAACATCTTATGTTACTAAGTATGTTCCATGCATCACCAGTAGAAAGGCTGATATTTATAGAAGAAACCTTTGTATGGGTTGTGGATGTAATATCCAAGCCACAGCTAGCTCCTGAGAATGGCAGATCAGGGTAACTTAGAATTATCACAAGCCTTTGATACTTTTCCTCTAATTTGATAAGACTGCTAGCAAACTAGATGAACAACACCATGCACGTGCAAGTGAAGTCTGATTTAGGTCAACAGGTTCTTATTTGTTTCCTCTCTCTTTTCTTAAGGTTATCTTAAAGTACTGGATAAGGTAGTAAGTAATAAAAGTAATAAAGGTATTATTTTGGGTTTTGGTTGTTTTTTTTTTTCTTTTTTTGGTTGGCTGGGTTTATTTTTTTATTGTTGGTTTGTTTTGGCTTTTTTTTTCCATTAGGTAACAAGTAAAGATGAATTTTCTTGATAAACTGTGAGTACTGCTTGTTTAGGCTCCATTATAAAAACAATTGGCAAGGTTCACAGTCAAGGTAAACTCTTGTAATTCTCTTTTATTTCAGTAAGACACACTCATTGGCATTGTTTGAGATTCTTTGAGAATTTTTCTATATTTCCTTGTATTTATATTATCTGTTTGCAACCTTTTTAAAGCTTAGGACAAATGCACAAAACAATGAAGATAAGAAAAGACTAATCAAACCTTTCAAAACTTTAAGAACACCCTTTTTTTCTGATAATTTCTTGTTTTAGACAAGCCTCTACTCATCCCTTTGGTAAAATGAAACTTTAAGCTGAACTTAAATGAAAACAGCTTCTTACAATGTTGCAATCTGCTTTAGCAAATACTACGCACGTGATGCATTCAATATGCAACAATTTATAAGGCTCTGAATTTGAAATTCTTGCTTCCTAATCATGTATGCTTCTTATGTGTGATAGTTTCCTCTAATTCTGTCCTATTAAACCTACTCTCATTTGTTCTTTCTAAATGAATGGTGTTTGCAGATAATGGGGGATTTTAATTAGTAAATTAATTAAAATTGAAATTATTAAAGTTTTTTTTTGTTTAAAATGTAACTCTTGGTTTGATATTTTCTACATGTAATCATATTCATGGGGAGAGGAATTGTATTTATCTACAGTGAAAATTATTTATGGAATTAAGAGTATTTTTGCTCTTTTCATCAGATTTTTTTACTCTTTGTAAAGGTAGAGTTGTCCATGAAGATACAGAAATGCTATGTTTGTAATTTAGGACACTGATGATGGAGGAAGCAATGTTTTTCACATTTGAAATATTAAAAACGTTATGATGAGGCACTTGCATAATGTTTCTCCATATAAACCCTGAAATTTGTCATTCTTCATTTCTTATTTCTGATTAAGAACTTGGTTTCCTCTGTGTCATTTTGGGAATACATTCTATTTAAGCAGATAAGCTCTGTGACTAGATAGTATCTGTTCTTGAAAGATGTATTAGTTTTTTCTTTAATCATAGGTTACCCATGTGTCCTGTTTAACAACCAGAAGTTGAGAAAACTAGAGGTGCTAAAAAGATAAGATAACCTTTGAAGATTGTGGATGTCTTCTTAACTATTATTGATAGCAAAACCAATAAAGAGATTCTTTATTTCTTTCCAAGTTTCAACATAAAATTAAATATATATTCTGAACTGGTTTTCAGTTGAGTCTTGATTTAACAAAACATATTCCTGGCTAGTGTATTGTACAATTACCATCAACTCTCAAGTCTCAAATGCATAACAGCTCCTGCAATAGTACCATAAATACAGCTAATGATATCAAAGCTGTCCAGAAATTTATAGCTTTACCTATCTGATTGTAACATTTGTATAGTTAGCTAGGGTTTACATATGCAAAGATCACTAAAGAGCTCTGATACGCATAAATTTGGGAACTGGCAGTGATATTAATAGATTACAAAGCTGCAAGTGAATTATTAACAATGGAAGACAAATACTAGATCAAGTGAGCTATAAAGAGGTGTACACGAAATATTAATATTGCAAAATAAAAAGAGATGTAGACCTCTGAAGTTGCAAATAATTCTTTCCATAATTACATTTATTATTGCAGGGAAGAGTAAAACTTAGTGCATTTTCCTGGGTGACTCAAAAGCCTTGATTTGGTTTAAATTCCTTGTGACCTGATACTGATCAGTGAAACTGCATTACTTGAATTGTTCAAATATATACAAGAAATGCTAGGGTTTCCCTCTTTGACTTTACATATTAACATGTACCTCTTCAATACAGCCAATCATTAACATATACTTGAAAAGAAAATAGTGTCACTCATTTGTACTGTAAGCTCATTGAATCAGCCATTGTTCTTTTTATTGTACATGTACAGGCCTGTGGCTGCTTCTTTCTAGCCCTAACCCCAGTATAAACACAAAACAGAATATATACAAAGGTGACATTCAGATCATACGTCAGCATAGAAATGATATTTACATCCTTTCTAAAACCTAATGTTCTGCAGGCAGAAGAGATTTTTTGAAAGAGGATTTGCAGGAGATATTCACAAAGAAAAGTGAAGTTAGGGGATTATGAAGATTTGATTACACAGAAAGAACCAAGACCGAGTTTCCATAAAGAAGTCTGTTTACTTGCCCAAAGTCTGAAAGCCATCAGTGTGAACAAACATGATAATCTGAGAGTGGTACAGAGAATGAAAGCTCATGTCCTGTTCCCATAGAGTTATATCAGTGGTGCACAGAGCTGGGCGGATCAGGGCATGGGACATGGGTCGCTCGAGATTGCCCCAGGAGTTGACAATCCTGGTCAGAAACTTCCTGATTACTAAGCAGCCTTGTTTATCCTGCCTGTAGTAAGCGTGGGTAAAGCCCTTCCCAAATCTTCGCTCGTGAAGCCAAGCCATCAGTTCATATCAGTGGTAATTCAAAAGGAGTCAGGTCAATTTATCAAGATAATAAGTACACACCTAGCACTACAACATCTAAAGTCATGTAATAACATCAAAATTTGAGTTACCTTATATTTGTACATAGTAGATAGAATATTCCCTTTATAAACAAAAAAATTTTAGTTACTAAACTAAGCCCCACTATAATCTGTAAAAAAAGGTAAACCACTACTTTATAATGGAAAGGACACTTTGAGTTTAGAGTCACTGTCTGTATTCTGTTAGTCACTTTATTTAACTGTACATTTCAATAACATTTAGTAAGTTAATAATGCATTTTATATACATGAACCTTCAAAGTGAAATGCCCTAATGGCTTCCAAGTAATTTACAGTGTTGGAACAGAACACTGCGTCAAAGGGTTTCATATTCAGTATTGCTTATTTTGCTTTAATAGAAATAATAATCTTATACAGTACATATTTATTTTATATAGCCAGCCTTTAGGATTGAACAAATTAATTTACAAGAACCACTGAAAAGTTCTAACTGAGCTACCAGCTGTGGCTTGTATGTCTTTAAGCCACAGCCAGATGAAAAGCAGCAAAGGGAGGAGAAAAGTGATAGTATCAAGAGTGGAGAATATCTCCTGAAACCAGAGACAGGTGTTCAGTTTTGATTTTCAACACATTGCTGTGTGTGGACTTTACTGGTGAGATTTGTCATTAAGAACAGAGGTTTCCTACAGCAGAAAATGTTGCAAGTCGTCTGTTTTGCAGGCTACTGTGAATTTTGTGCATTTCTCCTCATTCTTGAATTCAAGTTTTTCACTTATAAGCCAGTCAGTGACCTAGACCCAATGCACGGAGATGTCCCAGAGTTTTAAAATAGCAGATGGCAACCTTCATAGTAACCCCTTCAGGAACAACAGCACTGTTTGTAGCAATGATTGAAGTCACCTGTGAGGGAAGCAAAGCACTGTGAAAGACTGGTCCCAAATTGTTGCTGGAGACTAGACCTTCCTAACTTCCGCAGCCTCTGTTTCAAGTTTGGGGTGTTCTTCAGTTTCACATCCTCTAGGATAAATGCACAGTAAGACAAAAAAACCCATCATGAATTAAACATACAAATCTCTTTTTAGCAGAGTGGAAAGGACAAGATTGATCCATATGGAGCAACTCAGAACATGCTGAGTTGCTGAGCTACCATCAGGTACAAGGCAGCATAAGAAACCAGAAAAGAATGAAGTAGTAGGGGGGTCTGGGCCTTGTTTCATAGTTTTAGCATTCATGCAAGTGTCAAATTAGTCCTGAAAATTCAATATTCAGTTACAGTTAAATCCCATATGTAAATGCATGATGTGAATGGTAATATCTTTCTATAAAAATACAGTTTTAAAAAATTTAAAAAAATACATTCTCTTATCCAGAAAATGTCAAGAGTTTATATGAAACTGATTTGTGATGGGATTTATATTTAGTTCTTGTATCCATGCTATCTTCCTACATAGAAGAAGTTTTGCCTTTCCCTGTTCTTTGGTGGAATTTTGCCTGTTTTCCTCTTCCTAGACTGGCTTCTGGATTACAGCAATAACAATTCTTTCCTTGGAGGTTCAAACCATGTTTCTTTTTGCACTGCTATAAGTGAAATACAAGGATCAAGCAGTTTTCTTAAAACAAAAATTTCAGTTTGTTTTTCTTCTTTATGGAGGCAAAGCACGAGATATATTTTTTTAAGTCCTTCACACTTGTCTGTTACAAGAAAGAACACTTTAAAACTTCATGAGGCACTTTTGAGAGGGCTCAGATTCAGTTTCTGTTCCTTCAAAGTGATCCTATTTTACTGCCTCATAAACTAACTATAGTTCTTTTGGTATTTGTTATTCATTATGTGTTTCTTCCATTCATGGTTTAGATACTGTTGTAGGCTGGCAGGAACAGAGGCCACATATTCAAAGCTGGGGGGTTTACTGCTGTCAAGAAACAACTGAGGAGTGACATAGCTTGAGCTAGCCTTCTCTAACTGTTCCTTTGAAGTATCAGTTGTTGAATAAAATCTGTGAATTAGAATATTAAACTTCTCAATGAACTTGATCTAAATGAAGAAAGAATTATAGAGCAGTTCCATGCTCACAATAGATGGAGCCACAAAGTACTTAATAATCACCTCAGTGAATGAAACACCAGAAGGGCAGAGGAGGAGCCACTGAATGTAACCTTTGAGTGGATGCATGCTTGTATAACAATTCTCATTATTAACTGACATTTTAATTGACTTTAAATGGATTATAAAACCAGTTTTTTACCACACCTTTAGCATAGGAGATAATAATGCTAATTTCAGTGGTTTTATGTAATGAGTCATCAGTCACTTCCTATTATATGGGTTAAAACTCTTAGGATTAATTTCTTATCTCAGATGCACCTGGGGAACAATACAGCTCTTAAGCATTTCATGCTACACAGAGTTTGTCTTTCAAAACATATGATATTGCTAGCAGTTTTCACATAATTCACTGAGTCCTTTGCATAATATATCTGGAAGTCACTATCATCTGTTTCAATATGCATTGAGAGGATTTCCTTCTAAAAATGAACAAATTATTTTCTATACAGAATATGGAACAAGAGCATGCAGATTTACCACAACAATATGCTAACATACCCTTATCTTCATTTTGACATCTCTGACTCCTACTCTTGCTTCAACATGACCATTTTTTAACTGTATTAATGTTTTCATGTCAGAAAAGAGGGTCAATATAACTCAAAAGATGCCTGTGCTTTTCCTCCAACTCATTCATTCAATTTCAGCTGACATTTGCACTAGATGATTGATAGGCATTATGACTTGACTTTTTTTTTATTACTTCTCTAGAAGGTTTCAGTCTTGGTGAAAACACTGACATAAGGTGGGTGTTATCCAAATCAGAAAAACTGGTCCTGTATTACATCATTAGAAGATTCAAAGAGAATGAAGTGACAGGAAAATAAAAGGTCATAAGTTACTGTTCTTTTGTGTGATTTGGCTTCCAATATTAGGGTTAAAGATCCTTGATGAGGTTAATACTGAGAAACTGTATAAGCAGAACTGTACTGTATTATTACACCCAAATTTTTTCTGCTCAGTAAACAAGGCAATAAATTGAAGCTTGAGGATTTCAAATTATAAATCCAATTGAAATATTAGGGGAGGGTGACTGTTGAAATTGCTTCATTTTATCAGGTCATTTCCATGATAGCCTTTGTTGTAGGCCAGTTCTACATACTCACCAGTGTAAAGGCTGGGAATGAAATTCTCTATGCTGGTGCTGTGCCTGAGGCTTAAGAGAGGACTTGCTTTTATTTTGGAAATGAATCAAGCAAGAAAGTCCTGACAATAAGATGATACACATGCAGTATAAGCTGTACAGATAATGGAACTAAATAATATACTACCTACATTTTCTTTGCTCTTTCAGTGCTTCATCACTTTAATACTGGCACTTGAAATGTTCTAGAAGGTGACCATTGTGGTGGATGTGCTTTTTTATGGCACAGTGAAAAGCTACTCAAGTTAATTTTGAAAATAATCTCAGTTCATGTACCCTCCATGGATATTATACAGAGGAGCACAGTAGGTAAAAATTCTGCTGTTGTTCGATGGAATATGCCTTAGTCCTTCATGAGTCTTTATCTTGACTAGACTCTACATGTTTTATACATGCTGAACAATGGACTGTAGATAAACTCTGATTCATAAGGGTAAAACCAAAGACCCTTGCCTGTATTGTTCTCAAGGATCTACCATCAGTAACAAAAATGATATTAATCATAAGTATTCTAGTAATGTTAATAATACTGATGATCAAGGTAGATATCTGTAAGACAGAATGACTACATACTGGTTGTTCTTTTCAGGATTTGGGAAATCACACCCAATATTTAAAGAAATTGAATGCTTAAAACCAAGCACCAAACCCAGAAAGTCTCAAAGTGTAGGGATCCTGTGTGTACAAATGGGCCTTCATTGCCCTGACTAGCCTGATCTGGAATGTCCATGCACATATACACTGACGGCCTGTTTAAGTTCAGACCTGAGCCTTGTTTCCTTGCCTAAACTATGTTGTAACTGTACTTGTCTCCAGTTCACTCTCTGGCCATGTTTCCTGATGGACATTGAATAGACTGTATGTGGTTTATCTCCAGCCCTGTCTCCTGTGTAGAACTTGGTCCTGTTATAGACTTGCCTCCACTCTTATCTCCAGATTTGTCTCCTGCTGTCCGTGTGGTCACCCTTGTTTTCCAGCTCAGCCCTACTCGTACAACAACCCTGTCCTTGCAGCTCCCTGAAACAAAATCAGAGATACTCTGTGCCTTTAAAGTATTATGTCTTTGTCAAGTATCATCACACAGTTTTTCACAGGAGCTTTACTTTATTTGAATCACCTCTTAGAAATGCTCTGAAAATCTATCCAAACCCAAATATCCTTCCTCATGCAGTCTGTTTTCCTACCCTTCTCTTCTTTTTCCTCTTCCATCCTACTTCTTTTCCAGCCATCTCTAGTCCTAATCTGCTTCCAGACAGTCTTGGTCTCTCCAAACGCCTGTGTCCCATTGTCTTAGCATCACAGAATCAAGGGAACTCTAAAGATGTATAATCTAGCCTTGTTATTCCTTGGTCTTGCAATCATGTTTTGAATATCTCCAACAGTGGAGACTGCACAGCCTCCCTGGATAACCAGTGAGCTTTGACCAGCCTCAAAGTACAAAAAATAAGTCCTGAGGCTTAAGTGGAATTTGCTATATTTTAAATTCTGCCCAATGTCTCTTGGCCTTTAAGTGGAACCAAAGAAGTCTGGCCCCATATTCTTTAGTCTATTTCACAACATACTCATACAAATTAAAAATATCGGCCAAGCTTTTGCTTCTGAAATCAGGCTTTTTGAAGTACCGTGACACTGGGATCTTTTAGACATAAAAGTAATAGTTCTTCCTCCTATCTTGCTACTTGCCATTTCCTGTCTGTTTTAAAATTTCTAAGGAAAAACTGCCCTATAAATAATTCCTGGATGCTCTGCTATAGCCAAGCAGTTCAAACTCGAAAAAAAACAGTGAGCATACATAGGCAATGGGAACTAAACCCTATTGCTAGTGCTTGAATATTTTCTCAATCACTTGATATAAACTACAGAATATTAATATATACAGAAAAAAATACTTCCTCTAGTACAAAAAGATTTGCAATAAGGCAGTGTTTTCCCCGCATTAGCTTTTCTGCATTTCTATTCACTTTCCCAGTTCTCTTCCTATTTTTGTTGCCTTTTTCCTTTTTTACCTGAGCTGTTTTTTGGACATTGCCACTTTTTTCATTTTTTTTCTGTTTCTCCCTTCTTCCCATATTCTTTTCTAAGTTTATGCTTCCTTTTGCCTCCTGGGTTTTTTTCTGCCTTTTTTTTTTTTCTTTTTTTCCCTTTTTGCAGGTATAACAGGGCTGAGGTGAGCATCTGGGTGGTAAAAGGCAGACATTTTGCAGTACCAATTTAAAACATCCCAGCTGAGGAGCTAGAAAATTGTGAATTACCTTTTGAAAGTGCAAAATATATCATTTGGGATCTATTGCAATTTAGCATGTTCCTTGCTTATATTTCTTCAGCACTGCCTGAAAGGGTTATTGACCCTTTATAAAAAAGCTTTCTAATATGCTATAAAATCCAATGATTTGACAGATGCTTGCAGAAAAATGAGTAGACTATTTCTGAGATCAGTTAGAACTTTAGTATGAAGGACTAAAAATGACAGCTGAGGATAGGAGGCAATTAGGTGATATAATCTGAGGATCTGAGATCAAGAAAACTACTGTTTTGGGAAGTCTGTTCATCTTCTGAATTCTGCTGTTAACTATAGTCCTTTATGGGCAGATACATCAGCTTGGAGACTCAGTGTGATAATATTTCATGGAATTAAAGAAACCGAAAGGTGGTCTGGAGGTCATCTTGTACAGTCTCCCATTCAGAGTGTGTCTGCCACCTTCTCAGCTATCCTTTTAAATCCATGATGCAATGGGGTGTTGAAAGGCAGCAGTTCACAGTTCAAAATAAATACAAAAGTATTTTCCCTTTTCTTAGGAAATTTTTCATCATGGGGAAGACAACTGCTTAATGAAGTCATCTCAAAATGGCTTCTGCAGCTGGGCACCCTTTGAAGCTTGCCAGGAGGACATATAGAAAGGGATAAGGAAAGTTTCTAAATAGCTTTTTAACTACTTCTATTAGTTTAAGACAAGCAGAGCTGTTTTCCCAAAAGCAAGGTAAACTGGATCAGGAGGTGTTGTGTTTAATGTACTGTAAAATCAGAGGATGTATTCCCCATAGTGTGTTGTTTTCAGACTGTGATGGGGTCAACAGCCATGGGGAGAGGCTCATGCATTGCAAATGAGAAGGAATGGTTTTAGTTAACTGTGTACATTTTTACAAAATATAATGTCTCTGTAGCTAACCAGGGTTGACAGAGATCTGTGGGTATCTGTCCAGCTTTGTACTAGAGAGCTATGACTTGCACAAGACGCTTCCTAAGTTGTCCTTCTGTGGCAGGTTTTCTGTTCCTCTTGTGCTGTCAGAGTTTACAAAGGGAATAGGTACTGATGTTCAACCATCCCACTAAACTATGAAAAATACTCTCTACAAACACTGAAATACAACCTGGAAATTCAGCATGAATCTCTCACAAAAGATCTGTTTCCACACATCACAATCTGGCAAAACGAACCTGTGGCTTCAGACTCACTGCATAGGAACTGGATTGATGACCTTAGTACATGAGTTATAATCTTTGTCAGCATCCCTTATAATTCCTTTACTTTAGAGACCTTCACAATACAGAATAAGTCAATGGAAGTCATGTAGCCTTCTGTCTTCACCTGCACCTATCGTGTGACCACAGACATTAACTTACTGTTACTTTACGATTCTCAGTGAAGACTGTGTGCTGGCTCCCCAGATTACAGTCTTCACATAGCTGCTTGCTAACTTGTAAGAAGACTTAGGATTTGGAAAAGAGAAGGAAAAAAGGATTTAATCTAGCTACAGGAGAAGTCAAAACTCCAATGATAAGGCTGTCAACACTAAGTCAATGGAAAAATAAGAAGGTAGGAACATTAGAAAATATACTCAAACTTGTGTTCTGATCATAGCAGTATTTTATGTCTCAAATAACAATAGCAGGAGATGCAGATAAAACAAAATATTTTAAGCAGTGAATTTACTTGGGTTTGATGACAATTTTAAATAAATATTGTTAAAAGAAGGCATGTTGTTATCCATTTCTAGCATGTAGCTGGGAAAAATTCAAGCAGACATGCAGAAGTGGAATTTGGTTCAGTAGAGGCAGCAACAGAAAATGGGTGTTTGAAGTAATGAATGACATTATGGAGAAATGTAGGAAAAACTGATATTCTTGATGAAAAAACTATAACTCTTTCATAGAATGATAGAATATTTAGGGTTGGAAAGAACCTTAAGATCACTTAGTTTCAAGCCCCCTGCAATGGGCAGGGACACCTCACACTAAACCGTGTCACCCAAGGCTCTGTCCAACCTGGCCTTGAACACTGCCAGGGATGGAGCATTCACAGCTTCCTTGGGCAACCCATTCCAGTGCCTCACCACCCTAAGAGTAAAGAACTTCTTCCTTATATTGAACCTGAGCTTTCCCTGTTTAAGTTTTAACCCATCACCCCTTGTCCTGTCACCACAGTCCCTAATGAATGGTCCCTCCCCAGCATCCCTGTAGGCCCCCTTCAGATACTGGAAGGCTGCTATGAGGTCTCCAAACATCCTTTTCTTCTCCAGGCTGAACAGCCCCAACTTTCTCAGCCTATCTTCATATGAGAGGTGCTCCAGCCCCCTGATCATTCTTGTGGCTCTCCTCTGGACTTGCTCCAGCAGTTCTATGTCTTTCATACGTTGAAGACACCAGAACTACATGCAATACACCAAGTGGGGTCTCACAAAGGCAGAGGGGCAGGATCACCTCCTTTGACCTGTTGGTCACATTCCTTTTGATGCAGCCCAGGGTACGGTTGGTTTCTGGGCTGCAAGCACATACTGCCAGCTCACATTCCGTTTACCTCTTGGTGAAGAAAGAACCAATATGAGTTCTTGAGAACTTTAGGTTCAGAAGCTGCACCAATAGGCAGTGCTATCTTTTCCACACATATGCTTCACTTCTTCCCAGAAGCACTCAGTGTCAAAACCAAGTTTGATATAATGTCCAATGCCTCCATGCTTCATAATGAGATGTTAGCCACTAGATGCTGCTCATGCATAGTTACTCATTCTCCTGCTTCTCACTTTCTTGCCTCGTTTTACTCAGGATAATACTAACTTTTGTACAGTTCCCTATTTCACAAGACTTTGGATTCCTGAATACAAACAAATATCAGCAAGAGAAGGAAGCTTGTATTAAAAAATTCATCTATCATAACAGAAATGACTCAGTTATAACCCCTTCAAAAATCCCTTGCACACAGGGAATACTTGACCCTAATGACTGTATTTATTTTGCACTTCAACAGTCATGCTTAATTTTTCCTTCTCACTAGCTAGATAAAATGGTTTTAGTTCTCCTTTGTATTTGCCTTTCCTTAAAAAGAAATAATAAATAAAAAAAGCTTATCAGCAGGTAGAGAAACCAACTAGACAAACATTGTGACTTCTGAAAGTGAATAAATAGCAGACTATTTATGTACAGGCTGTCCTTCCTTTTCTATTATTTAATTTTATATTCATTTTAATTTGCATATTTCCTTCTTTTAGTCCTCTATCACAGGTTATATATAACAGAAATAATTTTTCTCATGAAAATACAGCTATAACATCTTCAAAATAATTATCAGAAGAGCAGAGAGGTTTAGCACAGTGGATTTATTAATTCTCTAGCTTTCTTTCACTACATCTTCTATCTGAAAATGAAGCACTTTAATATTTACTAAAAAGAATTATAACAGTTAGAAGTAGTCACTGTGTTTGTTGTCTCTGAGCTTCCATTATAACCAAATTTTTAGTGGAATCCAGTTTAGCAATCAATGTAAAGGGAATGTTACGGAAAGACAAACACAGTTTCTTCCAATTAATTCTGTGTTTTGAACTGATTGTGTTCAGTTACTCTCCTCATGATGCAAATTAGACTTAACTGGTTAGTGTTGTCTAGCCAGTCAATGCCAGAATTTTAGTAGGTATGGTTAGTCTTTAGCGTATGTGAATATGAGTATCTGTTGTTGTCAAACAATTGGAAAAGATGAGCTATATAAGCCACTAGGACAGAAGACTATCAGAACTTCAAGCTATATATGACTAATAATTTACTTAAAATTATACATATACATATCTATATACCACTTATATATATCAAAATTATACAGCCTCATAGAATTAGGGATTTAGACTGTTGTCTAACTGGAAGTTGTTTAACTGTTTTCCCAGTAGTATTAGTATTGATATGAAAAGAAAAAAGAGTAGAGCCTAAATGTTTTCCCAGTTGCACAAAGCAATAGGTAAGAATAGTCTCAGTCTAAACCTCTCAGACAAGGTTACAGTTAAAGTAATTGCATGGAGGGTAGAGAGCTCAGAAAGAACCATTCATGCCTTAGCTAAGTACTCTTTTTCTCCATTCTTTCAAGCTTGATAGCAGGACAAAGCTTCTTCACATGCACTAAAACAGAGAGAAAGTAGGAAAAAAACTGCAGACTGGTCTGCATAAATGAAGAATAAATTCTAACTATGGGATCAAACTTTCTTGTGTTAACTGTAATTTCCATATCACTGCACAGATCTGTATTCGAGAGAGACAACACTGAACGGCTTGTGAGTTCCCAACAGGGAAGTGTGACTTTGGATGAAACGGACCCCAGCAAACAAACACTGCCAAGTGTGGCCCTGTTAGCTTATATTATATTAACTTTGCCTCTCTGCCTATAGTTAGAAGGTAACAGACTGCATGAATTTTATTCATTCATGGCTGACACAGGGAGAGAGGAGGCAGATAACTAAAGACAATCTGAGTTACATGAGTGAAGCAAGGAAAAAAAAATCTGTCAGAAACAGATGGGGTTGATTCTCACAGAGTGAGAGATGCATATTACCAAACAGAAAAGGTGATAGAAAGACATACAGAAGGAAAAAAAAAACCCTATCTGTCTTACTGCAGAGGTAATACAAGGTATATTTTACATTCTGGTTCGTCTAGGTTGCAAAATAAAGTCTGAATGTGACTGATCATTTTCAGAAAGTAAAACCAGTTTAAAAAGTATATATATATATATATATCTGTGCAACTAGTGCCAGTAATATGACACATTACCAGAAAAGGAAGCAATTAATAGCATCTTGAAATTTGTATTTGCCTGATAAAAAGGGTAGATAACTCCAAAATTGCAAATACTTAGAAATACATTTACAAAAGAAGATCATTGTAGAGGAGCATGTACAAGAACGGAAATGAGATTTCAGCTGGAGAAAGCCCTGATGAGAGGATGCTCCCCAGTCTCTTCACTGCGACACCTGAACACATACAGTATTCTGGTAAACGCAGCAAGCAATACCACAATAAAGCAGGAAGAAATGCCCTAGCTGAGATTTTCTAATGCATATCAAAATACTCTTACAAAAATCTTTGCATTTACTGAAAAAAAGATCTGGAGCCACTGAAACAATTGAACACAAAAGTATAAGAAAACATTTTACTGCTATTTTTTAAAGCTGCAAATGGTACAGCAGAAATCAAATGAAAATGTTATGTATGGAAGAACAACACTTTCTAAAAACAATACAATTATAAAGGCTGACAAAAGGGTTTATCTGGAGAGCTACCTACAGTGTTATTAGCTTTTCTTTTTTACAGTGAAAAAGCAGAGTGAAATCAGACTAGGATGCATTGGTAAGCTTCCCAGGGTAATGAAGAGTAATAAGCCATCTGTTCGAATGGGAAAAATAAGTTATCAGTATGTGTTCCTCATCCAGCTGTGAGATACAGAGGTAAAGGTCCTGGTAGCAAAATGATGCTATGTAACATGAGCAACAGCAACTGAACAGAACAGGCAATAAATGCAAACCACCACTGGCTCTTGGGGCACCTAAAATACAGTGAAGGTTTGGGCCACTCTGCTGTGTAACAGCTGTGAGAATTATGTTTCTGCAATGACTAGAAATTTTCTGAAGTTAATAAACTGATAAAACTTTTTTTTTTCTCTCTTTAGAAGAAATGTCAATGGAAAAATTGGACTATCAGGCTGGTTAGGGACCTCGATAAAAGGTTAATTGAGAAACAGAGTCTCTAGCACGTTTTGGAAGGAAAATTGAAGTAAAGTGCTGAGGAGCTAAAATGGACACGTGGAGGTTTTGTTTCTGATTGGATGTAATAGCCATTACCAGGATTTTTTTTTCCCCTCCCATGTGCCCCTTTTCACAGTTATTCCAAGAAGTATAATGGTGGTGAAAAGTATAATACTGCTTTTCATGTAAGTGGTCATCAGGTAAGGAGATAAGTGATGTTTAAAGTATGTATGAGCACATTGCCATCTTTTTAAAGAAATCCCATTGGAAGTCACACATGTATTGTCCTCATGCACCAGGGTTTGTACTGTTCTCTGCGCATGCATCAGCCCATGGTGTAATAACAAAAGTTCTGGAGGATTAGCACTTGGTGAGGTTCAAAACATCAGTTTTCTGTTTATTCCCAGCACCAGCAATATCAGATGAGGAAGAGGCCTTGACCAAACAACACAAACTTCTGACTAGAGAAGAGAAACCCAGGTAGAATGAAAGTGGCTGTCTGCCAAAGAAAACCTGAGGGATTTTTGCGCTTCTTACTGGGAAAGGCTATTGGTTCTGTTGGGATTTGTAGTAGAAGACACTCCATAACTCAGCCTTCTCCCCTTACTTTCCAAATAACCTGAGATTCGTTGAAACCAGAAGAAAGGAACAAGCTTCCATTTCCTCAGAGCATATTTTAAGCAAGTTCAGAGTGAGAAAAAATCTTCTAGCATTATGGGCATCTCTTCAGGGGCAGCTCTCCCTCTTTCCTGTGCCCTTTCCCTTCCCATCTGCACCTCCCTTGCCCTCCCTACACACACTTTTGAGAAACACACAAAAAAGCAAAAACTGGCTTGGAAAATCAAGCATACGAAAATGGGGCAAAATAAGGGTAGTGGTAGACTTGGAGGCCTGCTTCTATGTTTGCACAGAGCTGGATTATGCCATACTGATTACAAAGAATCAGCCTGTGTTGCTCTTGGTAACTGACATCTGCTTGCTAAGATGCATTGAAAAATCAGTCTCCCCCTCGTATTCCAAATGCCACCCTGCTCCTGCGGGTCTGGGCAGATCTGCTCATCAACAAGGGGTTCCTTCAGCAGCATGTATCTATCTCCTGCATATGTATTAAGGCCAGTACCCCTGAATGCTCTCAGCAGAACTGTTCTGGTCCCTCAGCTGAACAGGAGAGACCTCTGATCTTTCTCAGGATGCAGAGCTGTAATTATAAAACTATAAACTAGATGTAAGGCTTAATTATAATGTCAGATAGATTGGATTTTAATCAGCTCTCTGGATATATAGTTAGGAAGGATTTTTCAGGGCAATGACCTAATTTTAACAGTGCAGATTTCAGCTGAACAGCCTGAAAACATTTTGGTTCAGTGCCTGTAGAGGAGAAACAAACAAACGTAGACCATCACTTTTTAATGACTAATTTCTCAATCACAGCACAGGCTTCAGGAAACAAATTAATCTCTGATGTAATGTCAAAGAGAATTGCTCTGCAATGATGATGATTCAGGTCATGGGCCTGTCGCAGCAGCAGCAGCAAGACAGCAGAAGAAATGTTGCAAGGAGACCTTTCATAGAACATGAGGGGACATTATAGCATGTAGATGTATATCTGAGGAAAAGTTATTGCAGGTGTTTGGTGTGAGAAGTGGAAGGCTTATGGGAGTATAGTTCCAGCTCAGTAACAGTGGGACTCATTATCCCAGTTTTTATCAGGCTTGGCAATGGGAGCTAGAAGGATCTGACTTTCTTTGGGAGGTAGGATTTTGCTCCTGTACCAACATCCCACAGTTCCTGCTGCAATAAGATTTCAGTAAGAGCTCTGAACTAAGACATACCCCACTGGTGAGTTGTTTTCCAGCTGTTCAGCCAGGAGAAGTCAGAAAAACAGGTTGCTGGAAGCAGTTACACAGGTTTGCATCCTTGCAAGGTGATGGCCTTGATCTGCAGCTGGGCCTTCCCTGTACTCCAGAGTGTCAGCAGGCTGAGCAGGAACCCTCCTCTACAGCTGCATGATTTCTTGTGTTGTGCTGAGCTCAGTATACAGGGGGAGAAGCCATCTGGGAAGCCTTGTCTTCCCAAAGCTGTTCAGCAATATCCCTTCTGATCCTGCTCAGGCTTCTCAGCTTCCCAGCTCTCTGAAATTACTTGAAGTATTCTGCATGGAGCTGGTATTCACAGGATGTTTTAAAGTGGTGGTCTAGCTTACAATAACCTGCCACTATGCTTTTAGAAACTGTGGCAAATAAGTAAATGACACACATGGCAAAAATCTGCCATCCTCAAGTGCTTTCAAAGTACAGTAATGCAGTAAACCCAAGTCTTCAGAAGTTAGAAATGCTGAAATGAAGGAGGCCTGTGTAACTTTGTGCAAAAGCACACACTGATGTAAAAAGTCCTAAAAGGCACTGGGTTAGCACTGTGCTAATTGCAAATTGAAAGCACAATAAAGGAATTCCAGAGCAGTTGTATTACATGTTAATTCTGAGGATTAGTGTCAGATTAAGCCACCAGGTCTGTGGCAGGACTGTTTCTTTCTTTTTGATAGAGTTTTATGGAGGGCATTAACATTTGGGTTTTGCAGTCTTTCTCTCCACTCCATCAAGGGTATACTCTCTTAAATCCTAGGGAGGCAGAGAATATTACATAACTCTGCCAGGTCATCAGGTTGAGCAAAGTAGTCGCAGGAGGTAATCCTGCCTCTCTACTCTGCTCTCACTTGGCGTATTGTGTGCATTTCTGGTGTCCTCAACATTAAAAGGATGTGGAACTGTTGGAACAAGTCCAGAGGAGGGCCACGAGGATGATCAGGGGACTGGAGCACCTCCCATATGAAGACAGGCTGAGAAAGTTGGGGCTGTTCAGCCTGGAGAAGAGAAGGCTGCGTGGAGACCTCATAGCAGCCTTCCAGTATCTGAAGGGGGCCTACAGGGATGCTGGGGAGGGACTCTTCATTAGGGACTGTAGTGATAGGACAAGGGGTAATGGGTTGAAACTTAAAGAGCAGAGGTTTAGACTGGATATAAGGAAGAAATTCTTTACTGTTAGGGTGATGAGGTACTGGAATGGGTTGCCCAGGGAGGTAGTGACTGTTCCATCCCTGGTGGTGTTCAACACCTTGGGTGGCATGGTTTAGTGTGAGGTGTCCCTGCCCATGGCAGGGGGCTAGAACTAGATGATCTTGAGGTCCTTTCCAATCCTAATTATTCTATGATTCTATGAGTGATTTAGGTGAAGTAGTGCAGTGCTCTCTTAGTCAACTGTGTTACAGATGTGAGGTTCATAACAAAAAAAAAAAAAAAAGGCAAGGCAAGGCAATGCAGAGGCATTCCCTAAGCATTTCAGAATTTATTTTGCAGTTACTACATATTGATGTTGTATTGTGAGGGAAGCAATATCAAGGAAAAACATATTTGAAACAGAGAAACTTTATACAGGTCAGGGCACTTTTAATGTTTTTGTTTTCTGCTTAAAAAGCCTGCTGATGAAATAGTGAGGCTAAATAACACATTCAAGTAATAGATTTTGTACCAGTAACACTAATACTGTAAGCTGATATTTTTTTTTTGCATTTTAAATGCAAAAACATTGTTCAGATTATTTTTTTCACATTTTTCAGATTAGTTTTCAAAACACAAATGAGTTATACCCTCCACTCTGAGATGCAGTGAAACTTGTTCCTTATGTGTAACTCTCTATGCTAAGATATATGCCATGGATAAGATCTATACTCCGTATATTTTGCCTGAAAGCTATACAAACTCTCGTCTTGTAATGAGACAAAAAATGTCAAGGATTTTAGTCAGTTTAATTAAATACTGCTCTTTCAAATCTAAAATTCATAGGAAAATGCAGAAAAACTATTTTTAAAAATTTATGATTAAGAAGTGTGAACTATAACTTGGTTTCAGAAGGTTAGTAAAAGGGTACAATTCTTTGTGAATAAAGAACTATGATTTGTTAGTTCAGATTTCTTTGAAGGTTATGGAGGATATCTATAGTTATTTTCAGTATTTGGATTTGAGTTGACACACTAAATTTTATATCATTCCTAGTAACACTGCAGTAGAACAAAACCTTATTATGAACCTGGTATTCATTTGTTCATAATTCTTATGAAAATTCCCATTAAATGATTTCCAGATGGGATTTTAGAATCATGTCTGCATGTGCCAAAACTGAACAAAAGATCATTTTTATAATGTAAAAGTAAGCTTGAAAAGTACTCTTACAAGTCATAGTACATTTTATGTAATATAAACTATTTTATTAAGATCAATCAGTCACAGCAACATTTTCTTCCTGAATAAAAAAGCCTATTCATTTCTTTTGTAAAATAGTCCTAAGCAGAAGAAAAAGAAAAATTACAAATGAAATGTGAAAATCACAGTCTTGCACTTAAAATCTTATTAATTACATTGCAAAAATTTGGCCTTTAATATAGCACAGATAAAAATACAAAGATTATTTTATTACAAACAGAAAATTTATCTAAATATAAATCTAGTAAGCCAAAATTGTTCTTGGAAAATTTAGATGCTCTGGCAGAACAAATGCTTGGCTTTTCAACAGCCAGAGGAGTGCAATTTTAATGTTTAAGAGGTAACAAACCCTGTGTCAATATAGCTGCTATATATAATTTTTAGAAGAATAAGTTGACTCTTAGTGAGACTGGTTTGCAAATGCCATGTGCAAAGGTTTAAAAAGAATTTTGGGTTCATATGTGCTTTGTACTGATTTATTTTTGAAAACTTGTCAACAAAACATTAGGAAACTAAACTCATGTTTTAACTCTATGTTGTAGTATCATATGTTCCAGAAACCCTAAATATCTTAATGTCAGATCAAAATGACAATTACATTAACTCAGTAGCACTGAGATATAAAAAATGTGTGATTCCACTAAAATTCTCTTGCAATTGGATTCTGCTCAAATTACACTGCAGGTAGCCCTGCATTTTGATTAAGAAACATTACTGCCTTATGCTGCTATACTGGTGGTTTGATAGAGAGTGAGTTGAGATAAGCTGTTCAGAAAAGAGAAATGGGAAGGATCTGCTAAAAAAAGTTCAACTGCCTGCCATGTAAAAATGTTATTGTGAACAGCTTTGGAAGTGTGCTTTAACAGACTAATATCCCAACACCAAAGTTTGAGGGAGAGGCTGCAATCTTATGCATAACAGACAGGAATCTCAATGCAAAACAATAAAGAATAGATTTTTTAAATTGCACTTTTATTGCACTCCAGAAAGATAAAAGAAAAAAGAGAGGTAATTATTGGATGGAAAAATTCTTTTGGATGGGGATTGACACTTTGAAATTAGTAGTTGAAAAATATACTATAAGCTATATGTATTAGGGGAAATAATTAATTATCAATTATATGAATTTGCCATCTATGCATAAATGCAAGACTTTCAAAATTGCTATCTTCATGCTGCTGGCCCAGGCTGTCAAGCAGGACCCACCCAGATGCTTGTTCGCTTCCTACCCACACACACACAGTGTGACAGGAGAGAAAAGAAGAGGCATAGGAATGAGAGAAAATTCATGGTTTGTCAAAATCAAGACAAGGAAAACAGTCACCAAATGCTAGGAAAAGCAGACTTGACTTTGACTGATCCTTGCAAGACCCCCAGCCCCCTCTAGCAACACCTTGCTAGCTACACCCTATTCACTACCAAATCCCTTCCAATCTGAAGTCTAAGTAGATTTCTTAGGGTAGATATCTGTGAAAGTTTGTAATTTTAAGCTATATTTTTCTTTATTTGGATTGAAATATTTTTTTTAAGAGCTAGAGGAATTGATGCAAAAAACTACATCTGTTTTTTTAAAGGTCTTTCTGCCAGTAAATAAGTTATCCTAGTTTGTATGCATATGTATGAACAGATCCACTTGCTCTCTCATAGTGACCAGAAATTAAGACGTTAATTTTTCATGCAAGCAGACATGGAAAGGAAAGCCTGCTGCTAACCGTTACAAGAGCTTTAATACCACCATAGAAATAACACAGAAAACCTGGCACTGCTCCTGATCCCTGTGACATTTTTGCAACTCAAACACTTCCATGTGCTTGGTTATAGAAATTTCTTAGTTACCAAATTGTGAATATTTGCTTTCCTGAATCCTTTTATTTATTGAGGACCTATCATAGAAGGTTGGATTTGTATTTTATGGTCAGGTGTTCTGGTTGCACCGGTGATGTATAAAGGAAAACAAGATACAGTGGACCCAGTTCTCCCCATGCACAAACTGCTGCATATAAGCAGCACAATAACCACACAGAACCCAGAACTTCCTGGACACAGGTGAATGTTCTGCAGGTAGTCTGACAGGTTTCCTCAGAGATTTGTGGTTGAAACTGTCTTCTTCAGAAGACATGCAAGAAGAGTGAAAGCTGCTCATCATTCCCACTTCACTGCCATACAACCAGGCTGATCATGATCTAATAATAAACATCAGCAGATGGCAAAGCTAGTTTCAACATTAGTGCTGTGAATTGCAAACCATTATGTTTCCACTGTAGTACAATGGATCAAACACACAACAAGAATTTGCTTACAAGCCAGCAAAGGCTAAAGCTCCACAAGTCCATAGCCAATTTCTGGAATGTTCCAAATGCACCTCTTCATGGGCTCTTCATGGGCAAACAATGTTTGGCTTAGCTGAAGACCCTTCAGGTACTGCTGAAAACAGTAACACCCAGGAGGAAAGGAGCTGGTTTTAGAGGCTGAAGTTAGATATGTTCTACTGCAAAAATATATTTGGTGTACTACAAGACAAATGTGAAAGCACCATCAATTTCTCCAATGGCAATCCAGTGTTCCACTCTTACCTGGTTCCTATTCTGTACTGCGAAGAAAATCTGCTTATTCCAGCTTTATTGATCCTTAGGGGTTGTTTTACTTTCATGTGCTATTGGGCAGATTTCTATTCTGAAAAGGCGGTGAATTTGCCATAAGAAAATATTCTAAAAGCCATTTGGTGGATCTAATCAGAATTTCAGAGCTCCATCAGCTTTGGAAATATCAAGGATCCTATCTTCAACAGAACTTCTAGGAATAAGTTTTGTTCATTGTAACCCAGTACTTACACCTTTGAATGATTCATTCAACCAAGTCTCTTTGGTTTAACTAATTCATGTTCTGTAACTGGCTCTCATCAGTTACCACTGTATTGCACTTTCACGGTATACCTACACTGAAGAAAAAAGATTAAGGAGAGCGATTCTTTCTGGCTACTCATTTATATTCAGTCTGAGAGGGATTGAGGTTTTTTTTTAATCGACAAAGGCAATAATTTCCAGAGTTACGCCAGTCACAATTTACCTCATTTAAGCAAATTCTACCATATCACAATTTCCTACGCTTTTGGGAAAATGTCATATATCTCAGAGAGACAAAGGTCTGCCTCCATTAAACTTGCTGCACAAATAGATTTGCAATACTTTGTTAATCTGCCATTAATACATTGCTATGTTTTCAAAAATCCTTATGTCATGTTTGCATTTAACTGTCAAGATAAATTGCAATAACTTTTTTTTCAGGCTTAGTAAATAAGCTCTAAACTTCCTTCTTCTGCTATGTAGTTACTGCAGAAAAAAACCCCACCTTAATTTTATTCCATGCTTAATTTAAAGTGTTTTGTTGCAATAGTGTATCAGCCTATGAATTAATTCAAGGCAATGTTTCAGATCTAATAGGGAAGGTCATGAGACAAACATAGGGTAAAATCTGAGGGCAGGGAAAAAATCAGTGCCTTTGTGATATAGATTACAGTTTATTACTAGTTATTCACATGTTATTGATTCTGCAGGAGACACTGCCTGATCATTAAAGATGATCATTATTTAAATTTTAAAGTGATATTAAGCAGGGTGTTAGAATTCCCGGATTATTAAGAAAACTATTGAAAAATCCTATCAAGCCTCACAGCTTTGGAAAATATGTTCAAAGGCTTATGAATAAAATGACTTTGAGGAAGAAGTATATGTTCTAGTATATTCACAGACAACGATGTGCACCATTGGACTCGCAGGACTGAATGTAGGTAGTTTAAAAATCTTGTACAAAGCTTTCTTTTTCCAAAAATAACATAGTAAATGTGTTAATATCAGTGCTATGCCTACATTCATGTGAATTCTGCATCATGATAGTCCTAGATTCAGCAAGGTCTGTTGACATTTACAGCATTATAGCAGGAGTAAATTTCTCTGTCATATAGGCAGAAAGTGAAATACATTCTCTATCTGCTGTAAAGTCTCCCTTCATACGGCTCACAGAGCTATTGAGAACAATTCTCCTCCCACAGCTGGCCAATATGAACTGAAAGAATTTAGCTCTTATTTCTCAATAAGATTAAGCAAAGTTGAACAATTAAACTTTCCCAGCAGTTACTAGATTGTTCAAACTGTGCTATTCAGTTCAAACATCTGGTTCTTAATCAAATATGCTACTCCATCTCTTATTTTTGCATGTCCAGTTTCTGATACACTTAGTAACTTCATATGTGTACATCAAAATGCATGATAGCTAATGCTATAATCCTCTTTGTAAGGCTTTGCTTAGGTTACATAGTATTTTTATTATTTCTTATAACGTATGTAATTTGATGTTGTATACTTGCAATGTAAAAGACTTCACACAGTTTGTACTGCCTGTTCAATGCATGCATACTCACCGTGTTTGTGAAAACAAGAAAACTAATTTTCTGCAGTATTGAAGTTCAATTATTTTCTGTCTTTAAAAATCTATTTTAGGAATTAATATAAAGTCTATTCCATATTTCTAGACCCTGTTTGCATACCTAAGGAATAGATAATTCAGAAACTAACCCTTCTATTTTTGTAATTGGACTTGCACATATCTATTGACTCATTAAATAAGGATCTGACTGCATTTCAAAATATATAATAAAAATTAACTGCACTGAACAAATGAAGTCAATCTTATTATATAGTACTTATAAATTATGTTGTAACTTAGAGATATGGAACTGAGAGGTGCTTTATGTGAAATATATTATCCGTGCACATAGAAGTACTGTGGGTGGATATCTTGTGGTTTTATAGGTTTAAAATGCATTTATGCATTGCTGAACGTAAAAACAGCAATAGAAGGGTTCATTGTTTTTAATTTTTACTTAAATTTGCAATTACTATACCAAAAGATCAGCCTTTAATATTCTATTCTTTCTTCAAATTCAATTAAAATGCTTTGTATGAACCCTTCAGGGATCTATATGAAATAATTATTGTGAAAATATAATAAAAATGTCTAAATTAAATTAATTGTCTGAAGGATTTCAAAGTAGTCATAGTGACTTAGTAGATTTCAATTAAATGGATGTAAAGTCCTAGATATCAAAGGATTGAATGGAAATAGACTTTATTACTATAAAACCAGTAACTGAGAGTTTGGCCAAGAATACAATAATTACTGACTGCATAAGAAAAACTCTGGAAACTGCATCTCACTTTGAAATAGCATCAGACAATGAAACATTGGGGTGAAGAAAAAAACAGGAAAAAAAAATCCCCAAGCCATTTCCCAGTTTTTCAAATTGCATGAAACCTCTGGTAACCATGCAATAGACTAGTAGTGCTGAGCAGCTGGGAGGGATCAAAAAAGAAAAGGACAGACTGAACTGAAAAGTCCAAGTTATTTCCCTTTCAATTCAAATAGCAACAGAAAGGAGAATGTCTTTGACCACCCTATGCTCAGCCACCCAGGAGTTTTTCCAGCAAGAGCTCAAAAATGACTTGCATATTTCTGAACTTGAAGGCAAGGGAGTGTCCGAGGAAGAAGGACTCTCTCTCTACATAAATCTCTAGAAGATGTGGGTTGAGGTAATTATGTATGTAAATCAATGTTTTGGCATAGAACCTGCAGAGACACTGAGGTTTTATTCAGCAGCTCCACTGGCTAAGCAAGCAACACCCAAAGAATCCAGTTTTTACTTATGAGAATGCCACATCCTCTGAATCACAAACCTTGCTGCCCACAAAATAACAAAAAAGAAAGACAACCCTGATTTTGAAATGCCAAATTAGACATGTAAAAAAATTTGTATTTCCCTAAGCTTAAAATTTCTTTATTTTAAGTAATGATAGTTATCTAAATGCAAAGGGTTATATTATTATAACATAATGTTATAATCCAGCTATGAAATTCTGTCATTAAATATTGCTATTTTATTAGATTCTTACAAGATTATTAGACAAAACTTGAGAACATTATAGATTGCAAAACTTATCATCTTAATACTAAAACCATTGACTTCTTACTGCATTTGGGCATGTGCAATATTGTTTATTGATTCTGTACTGCAGCTGATCATGCTGACATGTAATGCAGCTAATGCCAAAGAGTATTCCACGTTTCATTTATTTACAGGAAAATGAAAATTTTTAATTATATCACAAATTGCCTTTTTTCAGAAGAAAGTAACTGTTTCTGCAGCTTGTTTATTTCAGTTCAATCCAAATAACAAAGATGGTATTTCCAGTGGAGACTGAATACAAAATATTGGTACAGTAAGGTGAAATACATCAGTTGTTCCCTGTTCTCTAAAATGAATGATAATATTCTAATTTCCAGATTAGATTCATCCAGAGATGACAATGTTATATAAAGTAGCAGAAAGAGGAGTCCTGTTTCAGTGTGTGAAAGGAGTTAACTGCCTTTCCTCTGTATTCAGGTTTACGTACCTGTGGAAACCTGTATTACAAAAATATTTTGGAGGTGCTTTTTGTATTGTCTTTCTAGATAGCGACAAAAGTGTACTAAAAATAAGTTTTTAAATTCTGTTGGCATGGATCACATCAGGATGGAAAATTAACTCTTCATATTTTAGGAAGCCTTTGCAATGAAAAGCATGGATGAAGAATTATGGATTAAATAATTCTTCCTCTTCCTAATCATTGTCCCTTAAAATTGACCATAATGGCCAGGTTACACCACTTTGCAATATGAGCTGTCTGAATGGGAAAAGATTGCATAGCTTGCAAGTACAGTTCAAGGCCTAATTTTCTGTTAACATTTTAGTATAAAAATACTGCAATAAGAAGACCTGTGCACTTGAGGTCTGCAATGCAAATTTTATTCCTTATTACACTGTTGAGCATGCACATTTGCATGTATCTATGTTACTGAGTATTTAGTCTGTGCAGAACTAGCTGGTGGACTCACAACTGCTTCAAATTATTTGTCGTACTAGACCCAACATTCTTTCTCAGACTCTGTGATAATTTTTAGTGTTGCATATGTTAAAGAGAATTTCAGTAATTCATGACAATCATTTTGATTGCTCATGTGCAAACAGGCAACCCAGAGCTACCAGCAATGCAGCATGACATGTAATTACTATTGTTGATAGTGCTTATTTATTTTGAGAACTGATTGAAAAGATGTACTTTACATACTTGAATACTCTATTGCTTATTAATGTCATATTGACCAGAGCAATCCGCATAAATGTTTTGATCAATAAAGTGGAAGCCCATTATTATGTCATTTTAACATATTTACTTCTTAAAATAAAAAATCCTGTCTGGAATTTGTTTCATTTGGTATCTGAAAATTTATTCTAAAGTGTGTTCCTTGTTATTTTGTGGCCACTAAAATGGGATGTCTTATTTGCCATCAGCAGAGCAGCATAACTAGCTATCTCTAGCTGGCTGTCTTTGAACAGAAAGACAAATTACTTTTTACTTTTTCTAGACTGGTCCAGATGAATATACATATACTTTCCTGCCCTTTCTATATTTTGCTCCCATTAACTCACAAACAACAGACACAGCATTTCTATTCCCTGCTCTTCCCACTCAAGCAAATTGGTGTCTGAATAACTCCACTCTTTGAAAGAGCTTATATATAAAAATAAGTCAGAGGAGAATCAGCATTTAATAGACAGTGATTTCTTCCTGAAGTTTGCTGTGAGGGCAGCATGTCTATGTGGTAGCAACTATACTCATGAGCTAAGGAAACCACACATGGAGAGTGTTGAGGAGCAGAGGAAGGGAGGGGCTCATCATGTCCGGAGAAGGGACCCATGGGGCAGAAACTTCACACAGGACCAACAGATGGCTGTGTTTAGCTTCTGTTTGATATTTAGCTGAGCATCAGCAATTGTGGTGGCCCAGAGCAACAAAGCAGGGCTCAGTGAGCCCTCAAACTGTCAAGAGATGTCAAGAATAACAAGGTTTTTATAGGTTTGCTAGTAAAAAGCAGAAGTACAAGGAAGAGATGTTTGCCACTGAAAGGGGCTGGCAAATTAGTCACAAATTACACAGAAAAGTTTGGTGTACTTAGTGCCTTCTTTTCTTCAACCTTCATGGGTAAATTTAGCCCTCATGTCTCTATGAGCTGAAACAGCAAAGCAAATGGAAAACCCCAGAGGACAGTCAATTTAGAGATCATCTGTACAAATTGGGATCTGCAAGTCCATGAGACCTGACAGCATACATCCATCCAAGGGTGCTAAAAGATGAGGATGGCATCACTACAGAGCAGTCCTTCGTCATTTCTGAAAACTCATAGAAGCAAAAGAAAGTCCCCGATGAGTAGAAGGCAAGTATTACACCCACATACAAGGAAGGGGAAAAGAATTTTGAGGAACTACAGACCAGTCTGTCTCAATTCAGTCTCTGGGAAAATTATGGATCATGTCCTCACAAAAGTTATTTCTGAGTATGTCCAATGAAGGACAACAACATGTTTGGAAAAAAACAGCAAAGATTGTCCAAGGCTAGGTCATGATTTACCAACTTCATGGTCTTCTGTAACAAAAGAGTTTATTCACCGTATAAGGACAAAGCTGTCGATGTTAAATCTTAGCAATTTGTGTCCCCCAGATATAATTGTTGGTAAACTAATAAGACATAGACTGGACACATGGACCAGACAATGAATTAAAAAGCTGACGAACTGGTAGGCCGAAAGGGCAGTGGTTAATGATGCAAAATCAAGCTGGCAGACAGAAACAAATGGAGCTTCTCTGGGGTCGGTAGTGTGTCTGATGCTATCCAGCATCTTTAAAGCAAGCTGGATTGTAAAACTGAATGTACCCTCACCAAGTACAATCAAAAAATCTAGTAGGAGAGATATACATTCTGGAAGGAAGAGTCATAATTCAGAAAATTCTGGACAGGCTGGGAGATAAAACCAGCAAGAATCTGCATGACGATAATTTGAAGTCCCACACCTGGGACAGAAAAATCCCAAGAATGAGTGTAGGAATAGGTCTGACTGGATGGAGAGCAGCTCTGTTGAAAAGAACCACAGGTCCTAGTGAATAGCATGCTAAATGCTAGCCAGCAGTGCACCCTTACAGCAAGGAAGGCAAACCATTTCCAGGGCTACATCAGCAGGATTATAGCCATCAAGGGGTGTGATTAATAAACTCTGCCCTGCACTTGCTAGGCCACACCTGGAGTACCATGCCCAGTTTGGTTTCTGCAGGTCGAGTGATTGAAAATCTTGAGATGGTTCACTGAAGCCCACCAAAACGAGTAATGTTGGAGAACATGGCAGTTGGAGAAAGGCTGGGGGACTGGTGTTTGCTTAGCCTATTAAAAAAAAGAAGGCTGAGGAAATCCAGTCTTCCAATGCCTAAAATATAATATGGAGAAGACAGAGGTACTCTCTTCACAAGGATCCACAGTGACAAGAGGCAATGGGCACAATACACTTCAATAATTCCACTTGGACATAAGAAAAAGATTATTCATCATTAAAACAATTATATGTCAGAAGAGGCTGCCCATAGAATTGTTGGAATCTTCCCTCCTTGAAATATACAGCTCTGTGTTTCACAGAGTCCTGAGTGACTTAATCTGGGGTTGGGTCATATGATCTTCAAAGATCCCTTCCATCCTGTATTTTTCTATTATTTTATATTTCAATGATTCCACAATTTTGCTTCTTGGACTTATGCTGCACAACCTAGGGTAAGACATTAACAACAGAAATAAATTTGCATGGGGATGTATAAGAAATATAATGCAAAACCTCCGTTAACTATATTTTAACAGGCATTTATTTGTGAGTGTTTTTTTGAAAAAAAAAATAACCCTGGGAATGACAGGTTATTTACATGGAAACTTGAATAAACAAGCAAAATGTGAGAATACTATTTGCTTTTAGTATGTAAAGGATCCCACGTTATATAAATCCAAACATCTAAGCAGGTGAAGAGCAGTTCAAGAACTGTTCCAATTACAAATCATTCCTCAGAGCTGTATGTCATCTGGAGTACAGTAAATTCTGAAGGAATTTACACCTGATTGTTATTCAACAAGAACTTCAATACTTTTCTTCGTTATAATGGTATGCTGCATAGACCCAGTAATAATAGAATGACATTCAACTGAGGCATAATAACCAGCCACTACACCAATACTTTTAGATGTTTTTAATTTTTCTGTCAAACAGCCACCTGTGTTTTACGAAAATTATATGCTAGAAATCGTATCATGCATCATACAAATGCTTAAAGCAGAAATGGTCTCCTTCATATTGAATGTTTCCTTGTTTCACATTCTGGTGTTCTTTTTGTTGGTTCTGTACTTTCGATCATAGTGATATCTGTGTATGTGGTTGTGTGTGGTCATATTGGTTTTAACTAAGACGGTATCAAATTTTGGGTCTGAAACAGCTTGACTGTAGTAATAGGGTGCATAGCTTAGAACAATACAAGCTGTACTCACACCACCCTTTAGCCAACTCTTGATTTCCAAAAGAAAATATTTTTATCTGTTGCATGTAAAGTTGTCTTGTAGGAGATAACCTGTAAAACTCCAGAACTTGAGATCTCTCATGCTATGAGGTTGTAAAAGGTTGCCTGGACTCCAGTTCTAAGGCAGTATACCTTTTTGCACTGTGTAATCTGAAATCAGTATAAATAAATCATTTCACTTATCTATCTATCGGAAAAGGAGCTTAAAAAAAAAGGGTATCAGCTTTCAACAACACCTTTCCATTGGACAAAGCTGAAAGATCTTTGACAAAGAACAGCAGCTTATCTTTCATTCTCATAGTACTGCTATTTCAAAAACACAGAAAACAGCCTGGGGAAATGAGGAGCTTGCTGCTTTCATTTATTCCTAGCATGCATGTTTGGAATTGTGTCTTGGCCAGTATCTGTAAAAAACAATCTCCAAGACACAATATGAAAAGACAACTTAACATACATAATAAAAATGGAAGACTGTGCTTTAAGTAAACTCAGACAGTTAAGAGGAAAATTAATGAAAAATTATGTTATACAGAAAATCTTCGTTCACTTGTTTAAACTGAATAAGGATAGAAGCAGATTATGAATTTACTAAAAACTAACCAGCAACCAACTGTGTTTTCAGAGTCAATATCTGTAATACAGTGTATAATTCACTGTACTAGACATTTTCAAAATTCTATTAAGCACCTACAAATTTCTGAACATTTTTAATAACCAGTCTCCAAAGTTTCTAATCACAAACACACAAAGTCACACATTCACAGAGCTACCATCACACATTTTCAAAAGGTGTGTGTGTTACAAGCACCATCACTTTTTTGGAAGCATGGGTTACCCTACTTGCACATGTCCTATAAGGAGACATGATTGCTTTAGGTATGTGTATCTGTGCTGCTCTCTACAGCCTACCAATCCACAGGTTGGTGAGAGAAAGCATCCCAGGGAGTCCTTGCGTACAGACAAAACCCAAGGTGTGGGTCCTTGCTTGTTGCAACCCACACTGTCATCACTCAAGCTGAGAGCAGGCAGCCCTCAGTGGTGTCCAGTGGCGAAGCTGAGGGGAAAGCTGCTCTTGCTGGTTGAGATAAAGGTGTGATGTTGATGGGTCAACTTCTGGCAGTGTCAAAATGAGTTTTGGTGGCTGCTGTTTCCACTCCAAGGTCTCTGCCCCTGTGTTATGAATTTTCATGCTTTATACTTTTTTTTTGAGGTTTATTTATTCTTTGTTTCAAAGGTCTTTTTAAAATTCTCCTGTTGCTGTTTAATCCTGCTGGTGGCGATCTTCCTCTTAAACATGATTAGATTTTGGCAAGCATAGTTTTTTGTGTTTGATACACACACATGCTGCTTAACCTCATATTCTCATTAACAAGGGTTGTTAGTGTTTAATACTGAAAGATTAAGTATTAATATTTAGTATTAAGATTACAAATCTTAATACAAAAGATTTGGCAAGCACAGGCTCTGTGAACATTACCAGAATGGAATAGTTACAAAATACTCCTGCTAGAAGCAGGTAGAAGGACTTCACAGAAAAAAACATTCTTCATTGTCTGAACAAAAGTAAATAACATAACACTGTTGTTTGTTCTTAAAAATCCCCTCCCTTGACTATGGCCTGAATATATGACAAGTTTCTACGGTGTGATTGCAAATGCAGCATGCCTGAAACCTGAAATCATACTCAGAAGATATATGGTGTTTCAATACATGTTCACATTAAACCAAAATTAAACAAAACTGTGGTTTAAATATATCTACACTACAGCTGGAACTGGAAGGTATAAAGTTGTTCTGGAAGTGAATCCTGTTG